>NW_019175022.1:0-185999 GCF_002260705.1 Seriola dumerili | reverse complement strand
AGGTGAATTCATTAACTGAACTTCGTAAAAGTGATTGTGAATTAAAAATTAGGATGTCAAGAAGTGAAATTCCTATTTTTTATCTATGTAGTTCACCAGGTTAAGTTCAGAACTTGCAGTGAGGGTTTTAAGCTTCTGTTAACGAGAGAGTTGCTGTTTGTTTAAAAGTGTTAAATGGCTGAAGAAAGCCTTTACCTATACCCCACACCGAGAGCCCTGTGAGATCCTGCAGTATGTTTCTCCCATTTATTGGGCTTTCAATAGTAAACTTAGAATGACTTACACTTGTACTCATCTGCCTCTGCTGTTGCCAAGCCAACCTGCTCGTGTAAATCTTCTGAAGCCTCTGGTAGGTGTTTATTTGACTTTTTAAAAGTAATTGGTATTTTACCCCATTTTTTTCTTCTTTGTGTTGTTTCCTTTGAAGAATGAAAGGAAAACATTTTTGTGAGAGATAGTCAAATGGCAGGGACCAGCATGTCATCATGTTTATGTCGGTTAAGAGAGAAAAAGGGAAACCGGAGCTTGTGGTGAGAAGACACTGTTGTATCATGTTAAACCTGTAATGCAGTCGGGGCAGATTGGATGATAATCATGGCAGATTGAGCAGAAAGCTCAGCAGATCGAAAATGGGCCATTCTTGAAAACTGCAATTCTGTGAGTATTTAGAGCTGAAGGAAGTGTAGGAAGAATGCACCACGAAGTGTTATCTTCATTATTATTTAATGACAACCAGAGTAGCCTAATGCATGGCTAAATCAGCACAGGGGCGGACTGGCCAACTGGGAACAGTGGGTGGTGCCTACCTGGCTGGTCGCACTGATATGAAAAAGTAAAAAAACTATTCAATTCTGTTTTGTATTTCTGCTGTGCTGGCTGGGCTGGCTCATAAACCAGGTTGTGTGTATTGTGATGTGTGTGGTGTGTGTATATGCGCATATGGGGTCGTATTGTCACATTCCCGTCTCGTTCTTCCTTCTCATTTTACTTTGGTAGATTCTGTTTCACACTGAATTGCTTGAGCTGCAGTGTTCTGTATAAATTTGTGAAAATGTGAACCTAACAGTGAGCAGCATGCTGCCTTCCAAGGCTCTCGTTGAAGATTCACACTTTTGATCAGAGCGCAATATACGGTTTGCAAAAAAATTGGCATATTTAAAGGGATTTAAGACATTGAAATTAAATGTCACTATGTTTCTGTAAAACTTTTCTTTAAAAAAACCAAAACAAAACAAAAAGCAAGAGATGTGATTTGTGACATGCGGCTGCCACTGGTATTTGTTTACTGAGTATTCCAATGTAGCAGACCTTATCTAATAATGATTTTAGCATAAATTTACTTCAGTTTCAGCAATTATTATTTTAGAAGGAATTATCTTTGGTCACTCCTGTATTAGGAACGGATGGCTGGGCTAGCTTGGTTAGGATACTAACTTCATTAGATTCTTGCAACCACATTCATAGAGGTTTTTCAATTATAACTCAACATCTGTTATTTTTTTTCACATTCTGTTGATTATCTGTGTTATTTTTAAATAAAATACTTCCTTTGTCCCTTTACTCACCTTATCCATTCTCTATCCAACACTCAGTTGGTATTTCTTTCTGTTTGTATTGCTCTTAGTAGAACCCAGGTTCACTCCCTAGCTGTGCCTTCTTATTGTTTCTGTGTGATAGTCGTATATTTAGCAAATCCATTGTTGTTTTCAAAATACAGAAAAAGAAGGGAATTTGAGAGGTGTTGTTCTGCGAGAAGGTTTGAGAAGTTTCTTGATGCTTTTCCTACAAAAGTAAAAACTTTGCAAAACACTAGGAAACATGTAAATAAATAAGTTACCAGCTGCCGTTCTTTGTGTAAGCATTTCAGCTTACACAGGAATTGATTTTGGAGTGGACAAACACTTTCCCAAGTCTGACATAATTTCCGTTCGATTTTCTGCAAAAAGTTAGTTTTTGTAACCATTTGAATCATTGACATTAGAATTTTAAGAAGTTGGAATTGCAATCGGAAGTCTCAGCTGTTAAATCCATAAGTCTTTTTTATTTTAACAGTGCTTAGGATGGAGGCTACAGTACTTCATTTCTGTGAGAAGCCAGTCCCTAATGTTGCCTGAGGCCATGAATGTTAACACACAAAGATACTGTTTCAGCTTTCTTGATTATAAAAGCTGCGTTATAGTGATAATAAAAGTGGTGAATCCATGGTGCTGTATGGTCCGTAGCAGAGGCCCCCAGGCTTGTCATTTCCTTTGCTGTTGCACATTTACCCGAATTCACTAGAAAGAGAGAGAGAGGAGAGAGAGAGATTATTTTGTCAATGTGAGGTTAGAAGCAGATTTAGTAGTCTGATTATTAGATATGAAATAAGGCTATTATCCCACGAAATGAAAGCTCCTGTATTTCCCTTCATCACCTAATAAGCAATGAGTCATTCAGGCTTTTTACTGTTGGCTTGTTATGATTTTGATAGCTTGTGGCATTTCTAATTCCCTTAATTATTTTACTCTGCCCTTAGCTTCCTTCATTGCCTCTGTTCTGACTATAAACTGGATAATTAAAACATGCGTTATGATGATGAAAAGTGAACTGAGCACAAAAAAGAAAAAACCATGAGATGACAAGGATGCAGAGAAAAAGAAAATATTGATTGGGGAAGAAAAAAATTGGAGGAAAAAACAAAGATAGAATGTGTCACAAAGGGAGGAATAAATGGGAAATCTGCAACAAACTGACTGCAATTACTGCTGCCTTCTTGTCCATGGCCCTCCTAATTAAGAGAACAGAGAGAAATGAATTATAGGGGAGGGCCTGGCAGAATAGGCCCTGTGCCTTCCAGTCCTCAGAGAGAACCTAATCAGGGGAATCGCTCTGTTCATACAAAACAATGAGGGGGTCTACATTATCTTCTCGGGAGTGATCACAGAGAAGCAGTGAGGAGAAAGGATGGAGTGAAGGGCGAGTGGAGATGATGTGAGGAGCTGGACTGCTTGAAAAGAACCCATTTAGATTCCTGTGTGTCCGTTTATGTACTTGTTCCTATTTTACCTACTTGTCCACGGGTCTAAATCCTTTAGCATCTCAATCACATTGCAGTTTACCCAAATCGATTGTTAGTTGGTCTGCTACTCTTATTTAGACTCCAAGAATAGAACTGAGTGATAGATCTGTTAGGAAATGCATGCAAATTTCTGAAGTACAAATTAGTAAGTTCGAGAAAATTAAAAATGCTTGTATATTTGGCTGCTTGTTTGACAGCAGGATTTCACCAATACACTGGGTAAATTCCAGTGAATGTTGGAAGAAACATGTTTATCACCAATGAAAATTACGGTGCTTGAAAAGTGCAGCTTTGTTATTGTTTGTTAAATGAATTCATGACTCAAGAAGGTTGAGTAAGAGAATCTTACTACTCTCACAGATGTATTAAGTTCTGCTTTTTCTTTTTTTTTTTACTCCGCCACACTAGGTTTTTGTTGAGGTGTTGTTTGACAGTGTGTTGGGAGTTCCACAGAAAAAATTTAAAAAAAAAAAGTGGAAAAACTGCAAACTTTTCAAGGTACAAAACTCTGGACTGAATATCAAAGCATGAAGGTACCTCCGTTAACTTAATCCAAGCTGGGTACCTATTTTTTTTTCTTGCCACTATTCAGCGACAAATCAGGACCGGACCTATATGGCAATCAATTGGTAATACTAATGCATAAGGATTATGGGACTAGATAAAATGGAGATAATTTAAACTCTTAAATACAACTGAAAATGTTTATGAAATCACAATATGGCCAATGGCAATATCCAAATCACAATAGCTACATTTGTTTTGATTAAAAAAAGTAAACGAATATAAATGAAGCACTGTGGTTTACCGAGACGCCCCGGCCTACAAATCAATTCTCCAGATGTTAGGAACACGATGTTTGTAATGACCCCACAAAATCACCTTCATCATCATTTTCTATATTATTTATTTCAGTGAAAAACAAATTAAAATTAACCATTCCAACTAAATCCTGACTATATCACAACTTGCAATGTCTGCCAAAAATAATACGCAATATGATTATTTTGTCTTGGCAAGAAAACCTTTTCAGCTTACTTGTTATCAACCTTCGCTGTGGATGATTCTGAGAAAAATGTTTTCCAAATTGTCTCTTCCAGTCCAACTTTACCTGTCTCCATTAAATCAGGATGCCTGCGCATCGTGCTAAATTGATTACTGTACTCATTAATTCATTTTCAGTTTCAATATAAACACGATTGACGCTTGGTTGCGGTTCCTGTCTCTGGATGCTTCAGCTGGTTAGCTTAGCGTTTTGTGGTGAGCGTGTTTTTTTGTGTTTGTTGGTTTTGTTAATTGGCCCACCAATCTATCAACTATCCTTCATGTCAACAACAAGCAGTCATTCAGTGGATTTTACATTATCTATCATTATTATAACGGGGAAAGGTAAATTCAGATACCACATTGTCAGAATGTTGAATCTTATGTTTAAAAATTTTCATTTAAAAATATAAATTGTGCACTGAAAAGTAAGGAATTTTCACAACCGCTGTTTTTAATTCTATGCGGAAGGCATCAGACTCATTGGTGTGTGGGACGGGCGTGATATTAGAAAGTCTTAATTGTCCATCCATCACTTCTTTTGAAATGCATTCCCGTAAATTTTGCAGATGAAAGACAACAAACTTTAGTGAAGAGCGTTTGCATGGACTGCCATTATAGATCATTAGAAGCTGCTTGGCGTACAAGGAAGCGCTCATTCGCTCTATCAGACGTACATCCTTGCATTCTGCAAGAATTCATCTTGACCCCGTAGGTTTCACTTGAACATTACAGCTGCAGCTAACCAAAAATCCTCCGCTGCAAGGTCCTCTGTGCTTGAAACTTCTCTAATAGAACTGAATGAAAGAGGAGCGATGAACTCCTCGGGGCCAAAGTCAAAAGCAATTCTTTTGCAGAAGATTAAGAGAGTGTAGCGTGTGTTGGTTTGTGGTAGGTGTGTTGCCTTAGTGTGTGTGTTGTTGTGTGTGTGTGCTGGGTAGAGAAGGAATGTGCATCATCATCCATAAGGAGATGGATATGTACAGGTGCTGAAAAGCTGAGGTCAGAACCTGTGGTCAGCGGTATTGAGGTGTGGTTCACATCGTGATTGGCTTCCCAAACCATGGACACTGGATTTGGGATCCACCAACTGACCATAGTAGATGCAATTGGCTATCCGCTTTTATCAGGTAATATATAAATAGCAGAACAAATCAGAGGCAGAGATAGTTAGATAAAAAATTACCTTCACACATCAAAATGTTTTCCTGTTAATCCTGACTATGTCTAGTTACCACTGGATAATTTGAATTATTACATGCTTTCACCATTAGAACAGCACTTCATGGAGCGCGTGCAATTTTTGTAGTTTAAGGTGAACTTTCTCCTAAATCTGCTTACACATGATCTATCAGGATCAGCTTATGTGGAAAATGTTATTATGGGGTTTTGCTGACAATTTCATATGTGTGAATTCGGTTTTGAATTTGAAAATGAAACAAACTCAAAGTCAGAAAGCTATTTAAGTGTGAACATGAGCTTGGAACAAACGGAAATGTAAAGTTGCCTTATGCACCATTTGCTGCCTTAATATACCAAGCATAATGGGCTGTCCTTGGGAAAAGCAGTACACTTTGGGCGAGTCATTTTGGGCTTGTCTTAAAAATAAAAAATAAAAAATCCTGTTCCCACTAGGAAAAAAAAAAAAAAAAATTCCCTTGCTCATTAAGAAATGTTTTGTTAGTTTACCTTGTAGATCCAAAAGCTCAGGTCCTTGCTGTTCGCCATGGCAGCCATGAATATTTGAAGTGTGGTTGGACGTAACAAGCGTGATGCCAAAGCACCATGATTGATGGAAAATTTAGAGGCGAGGAAGAAAAAAACCCCAACATAAGAAAAACAGAAAACAACATTGACTGTTTGGTGAGATAATCCAAACACCATACATACACACACCTCGCATGCAAACAAATACAATTTATTGTTTATCTGAACTGAACATACAAGCAGCAAGAAAACAGCCAGTTCCGATATGACCACCATTACACAGCATAGGTATAGAAGCTGGGCCTACTAATCATGAACAACCAGAGAACCCTCTGGGGAGGAATCCCTCCTTTAACAGCCCAGCCCTCGCTCAGCTCACGGTATTAACATCCTGCAGGAGTGCACAAAAGAAAAACCATCATCAGAACTTGCAGTTTACTCAGACAATCTGCTCATTACGATAACAATCACTGCACCGCCAGCAACACATGGTTCAAGGTTGGGCTTTAATTGCCAAAAGGAGGAGCTGGAAGGTGGTTATGGAGTGCTTCTTTCTGAAAGCGTATGTTCCTTTGAAGTGTTGTTTTGTGCCATGTTTACTTGGCAGCCTAGCAGTAAACATTACGCCAGTATACACGATTGGCTTCAATTGGGAATGAGGAAGGCATTACTCAGATGTTAATCTAAACCAAAAGCAGAGGAGAAAAAAACAGACTAGGTTAAAAAACCATAGGTGATCATTTCACTTTCCTTTCTTGCCAGCAAGTCATTATTTTTAAATTGGGGCTTTGGTATCTACCTGCAGCATGAATAAATATTCAGCTCACAGAGTGGTCAGCCACTTATCATGCTGCGTGTTGCAAAGTTATGCATATTAACAAAAAAAAAAAAGATTTGACTGGTTGTATAAATAGATGAAATCAAAATTCACTGAAGTGTTCCACTGTTGTTTAGAACTATCACTTTAACAACATTGTCCACAATACACAGAGCTTTGTGCCAAAGTTCTTGCCTTATTTTTATGTTGTCTGCTTGACAAGAGAAAGCCGCCATGGGGAAGCCAAGAAGGGCTCCAGGCCAAGGTGTGTTGGTGCTGCGTGTGTGTGTGTGTGTTGATGGTGCTACAGTATTACTGCCTGAGTATGTATGCTGGTATCCTTTTTCGTTTACCATGCATTTTTTGCCCAAGACTCCGGTTTGATAGAATTGTAGGGGATGGATTATGCTATGGCCATTCCTTTTTCTATTAGAGAAGAAAACTTGTTTTCTTTTTATCTTCCTGTCTCAGTGCCTTCTGCCCGTACACACACGCATGTTACATATCTATATTGTAAGAGGTGTGTGTGGGATGTTTATAATAAGGAGCCTATCTGGTTGACACAGAGCATAATTTATTTAAGAGAAAAAATGGATCGGAGGGACAAGCTTGGCTCATTGATCCTTCTATAGTTTACGACACAGCCGAGTGCATTTGTTTTCATGCAAAGATTAGAATAGTGCACACAGAGCGTGGATGAGGAATCAGATCCCATTATAGAATCTCCGCTTGTTGAAACTTGTTTTCGTGTTTGTGTTTCATAGGCCAATATTGATTTTGGCACCCAAAAGCTGGAGAACACATCGGTGAAACAAAATTCACTATGGCAAGGTTTATTCCCAAACAGAACAACATTTAGAACACAAAAGACCTTATCTTAATTGATTACTTCACATTTTATCAAAAAACATATCTGGCAGAGGTGGAGATGAACTGTAAGAGCCTGTGGCCGTTTCACGAGGAAATGCACAAATGGCACGAGCTGAGATGCTGCCTGTGCTGTGGCCGAGAAGCAGCTCTGCTAACGGGACCATAATGACTGAGGTGCTGATTGAAAAGTTCGTTGCTCCATTTTCCTTCTGTGCTGTGAGGTTTGCATGTTGACCTTTACCACTGGCACAGTACTTTGAAAATCAAATATTCTGCACATCTCACCGGCAGAATGTTGAGTTTGTGACCAAACATGAAGTGAAAACATGCGGCTTTGATGCAGCAGTGTGTATGCTGGCACTGAGGCAAGGCTGCTTGTAAGTTCTGCACGCCTCATTGCTTATTGTTCAGCTTATACACCACTGGATGCAAGTACTGGTTTGAGGTATTTGTGTGCAGCGAGTGTGTGTGTGTGTGTGGCTGTGTGTGTGTGTTGTCGTGTGTGTGTGTGTACGAGCATATATTTGGGTTTTAAGCACCAGTTACGTTCAGTGTAGTTTTACACTCTCTTTTCTAAGGCTTTCTCTATCTGGCAGCTTGGCAACAACAGGTCAGTGAGCGCAGCTGTTTTCTGAGTGATCAAAATAAAAACATTCAAATTTCAGGGTTAAACACTCCAAAGAAAAACGAATCTTTTCATGGTCCAGGTAGGGCCAGGCTTGGGGCCATGGCTGAGAGCGGTGGTTTGACTGGCTTTGTTGTGAATCACAAAGTTACAAAAAAGTACCTGGCGGCTCGTTTTAAGCTAAGTTTCTTAAATAAAGGCTGTGTCCATGTTCTCTGTGGAACTTACCTTTGATACTGTTCACAGTTTTAATATAGGAACCTAGACCTGCTTATAATCTACTTATATAATAATGGGACCTTTTACCATGTATCCTTCTCTTCATTTTTTTCTCTCTTACTGACTTCTATCCTGTGGACATTATTAGCATGGACAGACTAGAGTCCAGTGCCAAAGTAAAGACCATATTTATTACACATATTGTCAGCCTCATTTTGTGTTCCAAAGAATGAACAAAAAAAAAAGAAAAGAAAAATGCCGTATGTCTCTGCAGCCTAAACACTAGGATTTTACTCCATTTCCTACGGTTTATAGTTACTAGAAGTGAAGTGTTTGTTACTAATAATTAGCAAGTAGCACGTCTGAAAATTGTGATTCTCATCACTGTGTCTGTTTCTTTCCGACATGCAAAAGCGTAGCCACTGTTTGCTTATGTGCTGTGCCTTACACACAATCCCAATAATCCTCTTTGCTACACTTTCTCAAACAGGCGCATTAACGGCCTTGTTTTCAGCCATATGTGATTATGAGCTTAAAATTCAAAAAACTAGTTTACATGACATTGGCCAGGTCCTCGCTGACCTGATGGTCAGTTTGCCATTGTGGACCCTGACATTGCAATGCATACCGGTTACTGAAAGGTGTAGGACACAATAGTGGCCCACTGTGAAATACAACACCAATTTTATTCTTTCAGTGTGGATGTGTGTCACGTTTGTACCCACACCTAAAGACATTTTAATACTAACAAAGAAGAGGAAACAAGAGCATTTTATTTCTTTACTCGCGAAGGAAGAACGGACAGAGATATGCTCAGTTACAATCTCCAACCCCCTTCTGAAGCAATATTCCGCCGAACCCTTTCTTTTTTACTTATCTTGTTGGGCGTTCCCTAGTTACATGAATGTTGCTGCTATCTAAAGGGTAAGGGGTCACACAAGCCAGCAAACATGATGTAACAACTCAAATACCATTAGCATAAAACGGTGCATCAACTTTGCAAGTGTGAGGTGACCAGCCGTAGACTGGGTTCACCTTGGGTGCCTTTCCCCATTTTCTCCGAAATAGTCATACTCTAGCTGACTACAGCCTGCAGACCACTCAGCTGTGGTTTCCTGTAAGATAGCTCAAACACAAGCAGACTACAACACCCACCGTTAGTTATGAAGTAGTTAATATCATAAATTGGTAGACAATATGGGATAAACTTATGTACAATATTCTCATGCAATGTGGAAATGTTTTTATTCCTATTATCATCACTCCAGTGTTTTAGTATGACACTTATATGGAGTTTCATTGGTAGTCTACTTCGAAAGACAAGTAGTCAAAAACTGAAACAGCACAGGCTGAAATATCTTACACCGTTAATTTTCTTTTTCAACTCAAAGATCTGATTTAAGCTGTCTATTATTGTTATTATGGTATTCTCTGAGGCCAAGCCATTGACAGCCCTGATGACATCCACTTTAAACACTACCATGGTTTTTTTTTCACAAAACTTCCCTCTGAGCTACAAAAAGGACACTTACACAACTGTTTTGCCAGGGGTTAGCACTAACCACGATGGGTATGCTGATTTATGTAAAATTAGCTGGATTTGCCCTTTAAATGAAATAACACAGTCTACTAAAAAACACCCCTGACATTGAAAAACATACTGTATATTCTTCTTGTAAAGAACATTTCAAATTTGAATCCATTATGCTACAGAAGTGTCTGGATTGACAAAATTATTAAAGAGAGAAAAATTATTGAAATCTACAGTGAAGAACAAATCCAGGTACATACTGATGAAATCCAGTTCATGATGACGTGGTTTACAAAATTCTGTGCAGCTATTTTCACTGTAAACAAATGTATGGGTTACATCTGCTATATTAAAACAAGACTCTCAAAGGTAGAGGCAAGAGCCTTATGATGTTACTGTAAGAGTTACGCTGTTCTGTTCGCAAAAGGACCTACTGAAATTAAAACCAGCTCACTTGAAATAAAAACATAATTAAAATTCTGACAGGCCTGGTATTTCATAAATACATAGATCAGTGCTATGAAACACAGTACATCCTTGTCTGTGTTTACTAAGCAGACTGTAAGCAAAATCATTTGTACCAGTTATTTAATGCAATATTCTCCTCTGTAACACATGTATGAATTTTTTAAACAAGAAAGCATGAAACTGCAATGTCTATTTTATGAGATCATTATAGTTATTTTGCTACCCAATTACCCCAGAAAGGAAGTATTTTGGGGCAAGTCCTTGAAGATTTTTTGTGGACAATTAATTAATCATATCCTGACTGTTATTTGACGTAAATTTAAGCACCAAACTGTGCTAAGTACTAGCTTTTTCTTTTATTATAAAATAACAAACTTCAGACTTCACACTCCGAATCAACGAAACAGTCTCTGTGCCATTATGATTCTCATTTTCACAGACTGGAACCTTGGTTCTTTCTGAACATTATGATTAAGAACAGTACATTACACACAGTTTAAGAGTTGTTTTGCTTGCTTTTTAGGCTTTTTACATACACATCTTATAATCAAGTCGTGCATCTACATTTCTCTCGCCTGCTCTGCTTCTTCTTCTTCCTCTTCTTCTCTTTGTGATCGGCCGGGGCCGTGCAGAGACGCTCTGCCAGAGTCATTATGACTAATGGATTGTGGAAAAAAGTTCAGCAACCTCTTAATGTGATTAATGAAATAGATCTACATGCTTGCCCTTTGATCGCAGACTGTGTCAAAAAGTACAAAGAGCCAAGTTCTACTATTGCTAACCACATTTAGAGATATTTGCAGTTTGAATTCAGCCCTTAACGAGCCCCGATCAGCGGATAAATCATGCAGTGTGATTGCCCCATCAGTGAAGAAGCGACATGTTCTATTACAATTTACATTAGTCTCTGTGTATTTCAATAAAAAAAAGCTTCCTGAGGCGGTGCCTTGGTGATCACCGTTCTGGTTGAAAACTACAGAGTTAATAATAGATCATGTTCTGCTTCCCTCCACAGATAATTCCTCCCTTCTGCCATCGTGTGACTCATCATTTATCTATCACAGACTGCAAAAACTTATAGACCTGTAGAAATACCCAATATATGCTGTGAATTTCACCACCCTATTATTGCATATTCTCTCGGCCCTCTGCTCATTACTGCAGTGTTTGCCAGCCGATGCAATGAAAAGTTGGGCCATGGTACTCTATTCTCTGTCTCATATTCTGCATTATATACACTAATAAATGAGGTCTACAACAGGGGGAATGTGCTGTATACAACACCAGAGAACAGAATCAAAATAAAGGTCTTTTGCCTCTAAGCTCCACGTGTGCCATCTTCTGTTATTTGGCAATTCAGCGTCTTCAAATGGGATGGATTGAGAGTTTTTTAATCTAAAAGCTAACAATAACCAAGTTTTACAACAGGCTATTTGTGTTACATACAGTATATTTGACACCATTTTATTCATCCATTTATACATTGTTCCAGGCAGAAGATTATCCAAGTAGTTTTACGGCATCTCCTTATTATATGCTGATTGATGCCTCAGCTGTATTCTCAATTAAACCTGATGCGTTTCATTAACATTCTGTCCTGAACAACTGATAAAATGCATTAAGAAACTGCAGAGTTTATGCAGATACAACAAAGAAATAAACTACATTCAGCGTCAAGGTAGAAACTCAGCCTCAACCTCATCTTCTCAGGTCTAGTCGCGTAATCCTGGTGTGAATTTTTGACCCAAAGTTTTTGATGCTTAGGATTCACCATCTTCCACCGCCTTAGAACCAAACCCAAAATCAAGGTCTGTGTCAAGAAAGAAATGAAAGGAAGATGCTATACATGCTTTTTCATTCACAATTGGATTACTATAATTCTCTGTTTACCTGTGTTCATAAATCTCCTACACTTTTACAAACCATTAACACATCAACAGATGGTCACTTTTACACAGTTAAAACCTCTCGTGTGTGCTTTCCGTGGGATACATTTTAAAAATTTGGCTTTACTATATAGAACCGCATGCTAGTGCTCCACAGTATATTATAGCCATCCTGTAGCACCAAACCGTGAAGCCAACTCTACGGTCTTCTAAACAATTTTTGTAAGTGTACTTGGACACATTTAAGAACCTGAGGACTCCACAGCCAGTCCGTAAGCTTAATGTTTGGACTCTTAAAAAGCTGCTAAAAACACATCTGTTCAGACAGCAGTAAACAAGCAGTATTTCGGTTAACTTGGGTCTTATATCGCTCCCCTTTATATTTTATCTGATTTCTAGTATCTTGTTTATTTATTTCTTCTATCTGATTTCTGCTCTTTCATAGTAAAGCATTTTGATGAATACAGTGTTCAAAGAAAAAAGTGCCTGTTAGAAAATTAAAATTTCTTTGCTTTGCTTACGGTTTATATAATGTACACCGCAGCAGAATGTAGGTCCACCCGCTGTCTAACGTGAACACCACCAACTTGAAGAGCATCCCACACAGCATGATAATAACCCCTCGTTTTCCAGTTCTTGTTGTTTGTTGTTGTGTTGTGTGGTGTGTGTGTTGCCAGTGTTGCTGTGTGTGTGTTGTGTGTGTGCTGTGGTTGAAGGTGGTGTGTGTGTGCGGCTGGTTGTGTGATGTGTGGTTAATGCGTGCATGTGTTGCCAGTGTGGCGGTAGAGAGATCCACTGGCCTTGTGTTGTAGAACTGGTTAAAGCTGCTTGTCTCTGGGCCTCTCCTTCCCATCTCTTGCCCATGCAAGAAGATCTAACCCTATACACGCACACACACACACACATAGACCAACAAACACCCACAACACAAATTCTCAGACTTTGAAGAATTTTCTAAACTATAGACATAGCTAAAAGCCCATCCGTGGACCATTCCTGTATAAATGTGGTAGGCAAAGCAGCGCTCTTCTTCCTCCTTCGAGCTCAGCTGTCCCTTTTTAATTGTTCTTAATGATATGCTTCTTTCATAAACTGTGCAATCTCCAAGATATCTAAACCTCCAATGTTTGAGGAAATGGTAACAGGCAGGCCACCGATTATTAAGGGCCCGAAGTCGGAAAAGCTCTGCAAGCATCCTTCTCTGAAAACATTTTAGTGCTCCTTAAACTAATACACAAAATATTAGCACCTCCATGCCATCCCTATATCACTGTCCTCTTTGTAGTCCCTTTCAGCTGCGCTTACATCGGCACTTCCAATTCCTCCCAATCGAGCTTTGAAGCCTACATGTCACAGCCTAGGCGCACTGCTGTAAAAACTGGTGTTTTGCAATCTATCTCATGCTAAATCTGCTGATCCTTATAAGTCAGGCTAACCAATCACCGCTCCCTTTACGCATGGTTCAATCCAGCTGCCAGGCTAAGTGCAGGAACTCATGATTGCCAACATTAATTACGTTCAGAGATAATTGTGTGCTGCAGTGCAAATGCAATAATGTAATACTCTGATCCATCTTACATATTATCATTCTTACCATGCTGCGTGCCACTTTTTGTATCCATGCGCAGAGTTTGAGCACTAGAATTTAAAGACTTCGTTATGTGCCTGATCGTGAATTATTACCAATTACCCCCCGAGACCAAAACAAAATTAGGAGACGCACCGTGCAACGACTGATCAATGACTCACATTATATTAAGTATTCTTGAAACAAATAATGCATAACCGCCAATTGTACTCGTCTAAACTCAAAGATGAAAAAAAAAAAAACAAAAAAGTAATTAAAAAAAAATCTCAAATAGCGTCCTAAATTATACAAAAACTCAGCTAGAATACCAAAGAGAAACATTGCCTATTAAAGCATCTTGATTGGCAAGTGGTAAATTAGAGGGCTTCATTCGTGTCACATTTTTGTTGAAGTTGGAAGGCACATCACATTGCTAAACTGTAGTGTCCTTGCTTAGGTTGAAAGTGATTTAGACTACCCACCTGAGCTACAGCCTCATTGGCAGTCCATGACGGGCGACAGTCTAGACAAGATACGTGTTACGATCTGAGTTACACTCTCATGCACACAGGCTGAGCTTCACCTTTATGGTCAGGCAGAGTGTTTGCAACTCTGGATCTACTTTTTTCTTCAACCTTTTTTGATCCACTTCATTCTGTGTAAAAGAAGAGATGAGCAGACCATGAGCAGAAATAGACTTGAATACAAAGTTTCATAGTTGAAATAATGTTTCCAAGCAAATCCGGTGGGCTACCCAATTTCTGTGAAAAACTTTTTCCAAACTACAAATAAATCCACTTCAAAAATTAATAAGAGGACGGTTTTAATGAGTTTAAGAGGTTTTCTACAGATTTCCACTGATCAACACTTAACGCACATTAGCATGTAAATTTCCACACTAAGATTCATAAATAAACTACAGAAATCCTGTACTTCGCACTGAAGAGTTCATTCGTCCAAAGTTAAATCTGCTTGGATCGTGGAAAACTAAAGGCAGCACAGATAAACTGGCAATACCTGGTGAGCAGGACAGTTTGTTTTGAAGACCTAATATAGATGTATGTACTCTAGTGAGCCCCACAGGGTAGAGTTCTTTCTGCATGGCTCTTCAACCTGCGCGGGAGATAAAAGTGACTATAGATTATTTGCCCTTGGGACCTAGTCAGGCTTGGTAATGTATGTTTCTCTTAGGATTTTCAGGGCCACTTTGTCCTCTTTTGGAGACTCATGTCCAAATATGCAGGAGGCATCGTTACTGCTCCTCTGAATATTCCTGCGCAAAACACACGTGTATTTTTCCTTCAGAAAAATTCTCAGCATCCCAGTTTTAATGCTTTTGTCCCTTATTCCTCAGTCCTCACTCAGTTGTGTCTCACCAAAAGGGACCTCAGGTGGTGCTGTTGTCCTGACAACCAATAAGGGGAGCATCACAGTCAGGCGGCTGGATAATCTGAGAGAGAGCGAGAGAGAGAGAAAGAGAGAGAAAGAGAGAGAGAGAGAGAGGAGGTGGTGGTGGGATGATATTTTCCCAGACTCTGAATAGAAGCCTGCTTCTCTCCATCGCCGCCGCTGGCTGTGCCGTCCCTTTGCGCGGAGAGTATTACGCATCAGTGGACTATAGAGCGAGGACCCCGCACATCACCGCACGATTTCGTCCCAAAAGTCTTTTAGGAAACCTGTATCGCCCGTTCATTCCGGACTGCTTTGGACCTAAAGGCATCCCGATTTTCCCCGAAGAAGTCTGGACAACTACTCCAGTTCCTCCCTCAATATTTTTTTAACCCTTGGATCTAGCTCTTGAAACGCGCGCTCCTGTGCTTTAAAATGCAAGCCGGACGCAAATCGTGTTGGAGGCAATTGCAGGCTTCTTTTTTCAGACTGCTGTGTCTTATCCCCACAGGATTCCCTGTCCGGAGTGTGGATATGCAGCGGGCCACCGACAACATAACCATCCGCCAGGGCGACACGGCGATTATAAGGTAAGACTCACCTTTCAACTTTCCTCTCCTCCTCTCGTCGTCCTTCGGATGCGCCGCAGCAGCATCATCGCCTCGAGCAGGTGATCGTTACTGAGGGACTGCGATGAGGAAGAGTATTCTGCTCTGACGACTTTAGTCTTGAGTCCACTGCAGTAAACTTATAGTTTCCACAAGATTACAGAGAAGTAAACGGCGGTTGGGAAATGTTTGGATGCTAAGATTTCCAACTTTTATCTCACTGACATGATATAAACCCCTGAAATATCCATAATAGGGCTCTTGTGTTTTCCCAATGAGTTTACACTCATTGACTTAATACTGCTAATTAGCAATTATAATTTCAACTTTTGTGCCCTTTTCCCAGGCTATATGGGCCTACGCATAGTGTTGCACTGACATGATATCCCACTTTTAGGGGATTTAAATGGATAGAGCAAAAAAGCTTAAACGTCTTCACTAAGCACTGAAGCTGTGATTGTTTTTTTTTGTTTTGTTTTTTTACTTAATTGAAGAACCTCTTGATAAAGCCAAGTGCGTCACGGTGTCCAGAGAGACTGTTTGTGTGTGGGTTAATGGCAGAGACGGGGCTTCTAGACACAGATAAGAGGATGATGCTGGGAGAAGGAGAACTGTGCACCATTGTTTAGATCTGACGAATCGCTGTGGGATGTGTAGTAAAATTAACAAGTAGGTGAAGCGCCATCAGTGTCATCAGTTCAAACTCACTTCAGCTTTACATCATCGTTTGCAGCCTTATATGAATATAAAGCTCCAGTTTCCAAATCCAGTTTGTTCTTTTTTGTGGACTCAGTTTATTGTGGCCATTATAGCCTCATATCCCACTTAATCACTTCCCAGACAATGTAAGCTGTCAACTCTGTGGTTTTGTGATACTGCTCGGCAGATGTCAATGACCACGTGATCCCAGCCATGTGTCTGTGGCAGGCTATAAATGTGAGCGGATTTAGATTTGGTTGCGTTTTGTAAACAAGCCGCTTTGCCCCCCCCCCCCCAGCTCCACATCTTCTCCCCCTCCACCTCTCAAAATAGGATGCACTGTAGGGAAGTCCACTGGTATAATAAGCTCCACACAGAACACTCAATCACATTGATTTTTTTTTCACTCTTTCTCTGTCCTCTCCCGACTTTCATGCTGTATTTACAGTGCCACCACCCAGTCTCCTATAATGAGTGTGTGAATATAGGATGCAATTATGGGATAGACCTTTAACACAGCCTGAAAAAAAAGCCTGCCAATAGACAAACATGACACACTACCACGTTTCCTCACATGTGCCTCGAGCTTGCTTATGTAGACACACACACACACACACACACACACACACACACACACACACACACACACACACACACACAAAGAATGAATCCTTTTAATGGATTCTTTCCTGCGAGCAGGTGCCATCCATCCAGGTACCTGCTGATCAAATTAGTCAGTTGACTCAGTTACCGTTGAACTCACCACGGGTCACAGCTATTTGTTTCACTTTCCAAATCCAATTGGCTGCGTCTTTGCTATATTCAGCTGTTTAGTCACCCAGTCAGTCTGCCTCCTTCAAAGGTGACGGCAGGCTTTGCACTCAGCAAGAGCCAAATTAGATTCTCCTTTCTGAGAAAACACTTGCATCCTAAGTCCACTATTCTATCATTACCTCTGATAAACGATCCCCAAATAATTATCCACGGTGATCACTCAGTGAGTGTCATAATTAATTTGATGTTCATAATGCATCTCGTTGGCATGAGTGATCAGTCTTATTTATTGTCAGTCACACAAGGATAAACTGCAATTCAGACCCCTGTGGCTCCATTGAAAAACAACAACCATTTTTCATACCCAGTTTCCACCTGACAAATTGAATACAGGAGGAAGAGGTGAAAAAAAAAAAAAAATACATGAGGGCTAAAACTTTGAGCACGGATGGGAGGCTGTCGGCTAGTAATTTGTCCAGCTATGCAGTGTATCTGATTCCATAAGCTGGGTTTTGTGAAGGCTGAGGGGATATTGGTGACCTGGGGGCGTAATAAGGCCTGTGCTCTTTTAGTGGAGCCTGTTGCTGCAGTCGTGACATTCATGGCGCTGGAGTAGAGGAACAATATGTGGCCAAACAACCGCTGTGACGGGACACACACAGCAGGCCCTGCTGCTGAAATGTGAAAGGAAATGCTTTTTTTTTTATCAGGGGTCCAGAACTGTTGCATGCTGAAATAAATAAGCAAATGAAATGCATCTTTCTCTTTAAGGTTAAAATGTTCAGATTTGCAGCACTGTTGTGGCTCACACTGTAACCCTATGTCTGATGTATATACAGTATACTTAAGATTTGTAATGACTCTAAAATTGATTGATGTCATGAGAGTATTTAATGCATCACTTCGGTCTTGTGTGGCACATTTTAAAACCAAATTTAAAGGAGCAAGATACCCTAAGATAAAGTGGAAATATTCTAGATTTATATCAGCCTGAATTAATAAGACATTTAAACTTTTGTTGTGACACAGTGCTTTGCTCACAGAAACACACTTTCCCTCTGCCTCAATCAAAAGTCAACGTATACCAAATATTGACAGATATCCCCACCCACTGTTGGCACCCGGGGAACAACAGTGAATCTAAAGTGAGCTTGTTGTACTTTAAGTCGGCATCAGATGTAAAGATTTAGCTACTCTTAACCTTTGAACTCCTTTGCCAAAGGAGGCCATCAAGGGGTTAATCTGGAAGAGATTACTCATGAACGCAGCCACCGTGGGCTGAGTTACGTAAACATTTTCACACCAATCGTTTGTGGTGTGAAGTGAATTAGAGCTCATCTGATGTGCGGTGGGCGTAGGATTAAACTCTAGTAACCATATTAGTGGTAATGTTGTCTAATGTAGTTTCTCTGGATCCTTGGATCCTGGTCTTGTGTAACTCTCAGAATTAACCATGTGAGCCCACTGCATCCTCAGTGTTTCTACTATTTTAATGATTTGGTGGCTCTGTGTTCAGTTCAAAGATTACCAACTTTCTGGGTCTTACATTTGTCCCCAGGCTGTCTGCTTGCTCTAAATGGGGGACTTTTTTTGAACATTTGTATCTGCTTGAAATGACATTTGCCCCTGGAAAGCATGAACATAAATCCCAGCATACTAAATCTAGGCCTGTATCCCACAAGTCGTGTTTCAGACCTATAAGATTTAGGTCATTGCAAAACACCACATATTTCAGAGCCTCTTTCCATGGTGACTTAGTCTGTTTTTTTTTTTTTTTACGAGGATGACGCCAACAAGTGAAATCAAACTCTTCTCATCCTGAGTGAGTCACAATATGAATCTAAGGAGAAGAAAAAGAAAAGTTTCTTCACATTTCTTTAAGCCATTTCTGTGTCACAATAGTTTACTTTTTAATTGCTTTTTTGAGTCCCACACTATGCAGTGCCCGTAGGGGGAAGGTTGCAATGTCAGGCGAGGTCCTGATAATTGACAATTGCTTATTAAAGCATTAATGACACAGTCGCTGTGATTGCGCTCCTCTGGGTCAATTATCTGCATTTTGACAATATACTCTGCCTGGCTTGTTCCTTTCAGGGAAGATGATTCTGCACTTGTGCTCTGCCCCGGAGGATCTTTGTCAAAACTTACCCCAGAATCCTGCCTTTAATTTGAGTCAGAGTCATCCAGATATTATGTATGTGAAATCTGCTAGAGGCTCAGACACTATATAAGACATGATGTTAGTCTAATTCAAGTTCCAGTACAATTCACAATGCCAGAGAATAATGAATACAGTTATTATCATTTGTATTATTAAAACTTCAACTATTGAACTCTGATGGCTGATGCGTTGGAGGGCTGCGGTGTGCATCAGCCACACACACAAAGTACTGCACTCTGGAAACAAAGACTTTCTGGTTGCTGGAAATTAGCTGCCAGTCTCAGCATGCCCCAATGCGAGGAGAGCTGATCATTTGTTACACCTGGCACCAATCCTGCAATGCTGCTTTTAAAAGCATGAATCTATACCACACTTACCCATTCTGTAGTGAGAATAATGTGCAAATAAATTATTTAATAAATCTTAGTATTGAATGTTAAAAGAGTAAAACTCATTTGATATTATATAATTGAGAGGTTTGCAGGATCATTCTATGTCGATGTGCTGTCCAGATACTGGGCTGACATCACTGGTTGTTAAAATGAAAGCGTTATTTTTTGCATCCTGGATAACAGGTCATTTAAACAGCAGAGCAAGAAAAATGAGAGAAAGAGAGACTAAAACATGGAGAGTCTGAGGGACCAAGATACAAGCATGGTTTTAATTTTTACAAAGAGTTTGATTTAGGTGTGAGCTGGTGCCGCAGTGACACACATGCTCTGAGCTTTTGTTTAGCAGTTTGTGAAGCTCCATGAACTCACTTGTAGTCTTAGGCTACGTACACATTACTACATTTTCATTTTAAAACAGCGTAGGTTTGAAAATGACAACAATCTCCGTCTAGACAACCGTTTTCGCTCTGTATCAGAAATTATCTCTGTCCATACTAACACACCTGAAAACGCATACATACATGATCGTTCATGTACACTTGGCATTTGCGAGCTGGTGTAAACAGGGTGCAGAAATCGGCTACTCTGCAGTTGTTTAGTTGCAGTAAGTACAACAAACAAGAAATAGCAAAGGGAGCTGTAGTGTTAAAATGCAGAACTGAACTGCACAGCTGCTAGCAAAGACAACAGGGTCAATAAAGCTTGTTATTCGTTATTCATGTTGCATTCACCACTGGTAGGCGAGGCTGATAAGACCCAATCAGGAAGTGACCATGGGTGTCTACATCATCACTTCCTGGCCGTGGAGACTACAATGCAACCCCAGGGTTTTCACAGTAAAATGGGGCTTTCCGAAAAGGTCCGTTTTAGATGCTTGAAAACTCTGTAGCCTGAGTTAAAAGCTCTGTGAAGTCTGTGAAACATGCCACATACATGGATGTGTGAGTTTACTCCCGCTGTTATTCCATAGAACTGACCTGTAATCAATGTTTCCCGCTGTCAGATAAAATGATAATGGAGACGCAGTGCAGATATTCATTTTCACAGACAGCACAAAGCTGAGAAAAGCTGATACTGTGGACAATACAGTCCAGGCTGTATTCCAAGTGTAGGGAGCAAAACGGAGGAACAACAGATCAATTTCTGGATTTCCGGGCAGAGGGCAACAGTGCAACATAATCTGGGATGTCCAGCCCCCAGGGGGGCTCCATATTTCTCTACAGCTCATCAGATTGGAGTGCTGCTTTTTTTCTTTTCTTTTTTTTTTTTTTTTTTTTTTTTTTTTTACAGTTTAGAGCCTCCCTAGGCAACTCTCAGCTCCTCTATCTCTTCATTACTCTCTTGCCCCCTTTTTTTTTCTGTGTCTGCCAGCATTGAATTGTCCAGCTGTGCTGACTTAACCTGATTCGCAGAGTGGACGTGAAGTCAGATGAGAGACGGGGGAAGAAAAAGAAGGAGTTTCTTTACATGAGGACAATAAAGGGAAAAATGTTAGAAGGGAAGAATGATGGTCAGAGAGCACTGACCAACAAACAGAGACACAAATAGAGGGAAAAGAGAAAAGTATGATGGGTAGAATTAGGGTGTGAGGGAGGGGGAGGGGGGAGGGCAGGGACACAGTATTAGTACAATCAGCACAATAATCCCTTCTGTTCCGGCCCGGGCCGACGTAGGATTTTCAAATCAATTTCATTTTCACTCATGATGCTACAGTGGGAGAGCTGAGTGGCTGCCAGTCGGGTCATTATCGTCTTGTCCCCATTTTGGCTTGGGACAGAGCAGAGGTGAGAGAGGAAGCTTTGGGGGCACGGGGACGTGGGTTTTGGTTGATATTTTGCCAATTCTACAAAGTTTTATGAAGTCTTTTGGAACAGCTCTGAATCATCACAAGTTCTGGAGGCTTTCATCTTGGTCAGTAGGATCTGAATAATGGCCTGCAGAGACAGTGTAAAGTCTTTTGACATGGCAAATGAACAGAGTTCTGACGCTCTCATCTGAAGCTCACAGTCCAATACGGTTCAGTGCTCTGTCTGGGCCTCCTTCAAAGACTCCCAACCAGATATGCTTTCAGCCTGTATTTTGATGTTTGCTGGTTCATCCTCAGAAAACATACCAGCACCCTCTGAGCCCTTCATTATGTGCTTTCAATGTGTTTTTGTGAATAACTCAACCAGGGAAGCCAGACCTGAAGAAATGTTTTTTGATACAACAGAATATTAAAGCAGTGCTTCTCCCTAAAAGCAACTCCACTCCATTTCCCTCTTTACCTAGGCTTTTGTTGGACTGGCCAGTCTGTCTCTAAGTGCATATTCAAACTACTCAGCAATTTCTCATAGCCTCTGGCTACATATAGGCAATGGCAATAGAAGTAGAGTGGAAGAGTATTTTTATTGCTCACACAAAACCCCAAAATGTCAGATATTATAGAGCTGCAGTGGATGTAATATTTAAAAAATGGTACAGACTCAAAGGGCATATTTTAAGTAATTACTGTCCATACCGCAATGTATAACACCTTGTGTATGTCTTTCCTGCTTCACTATATGATCTCCTTTTCACTCACGCTCTGTCATTGTAATGGAGCTTTCATCTTTCAGAGGTTTAGTAGTGTTACTTTTGTGCCATCATGATTAATTGCAAAAGAGCTGCTTAAAAAAGCACAAGCTCTTTCCATCTCAGCTGCCATTAACCGGCCAGTGTTCAGCACTTTAGCTGCTCTGTGAAACTTAAAAGGAAAAAAAAAAAAAAGCAAGAATTTGAATTTAAAATTAAAACAATTTCACAGGTGCCCCTGTGTCCTCCCTGACATGAAATGGGACAAATGAATAGTGTGAATGAGCCAGGGTTAAGCTCACTTCAGCGGGAAGTGTGGAAGCAGGTTAAATAAATTTAAATCTTTCAGTCAGTCAGGATGAATTCAAATTAAAGCTGAAACATGTGGCTTTGAGCTGTGATGACTCGCATCCCTGCAGCTGTAAATCCACATGACTTTAAAGCAGATTAGAGGCCAGCAGTAAGTATAGTCCTGGATGAGCACACTCATTGTTTTTTGCCTCCCATCTCCTCCAAGATCAGCAAAAAAAAAAAAAAAAGTCAGCTCACTGACCTACTGACACACACTGAACAAGATGGCGTCATGCTGGGATGGTAGATGTGGTTTCACAGTTGTGCAAACGTCATCAGTAGTAAAATATGTGCTAATTTTTATTTAATTTTATATTTACTGTATATATTCTGGAGGAAAGTGTTCACATTTGCAGTGTAACCCGATGCCACAACTTTTTATATACACTCCTCATTGGCTGTGCTTGAAGGGTTAAAGGAGCTATTTGTAAGTTTTGCTTTTGCTACATAGCTAATGTTAGCATTAACAGCTGCTGACTTACCAGTCTATAAGAAAACAAGTTCAGCATGAGTAAATTTAACTTATTATTATTGTTATCCCTTTTTTTGCCTGTTGCTTTTATCCTGCCGCATTTAGTTGAATATTGTTGGTCTCTTATAGTTTAAGAATATTGTATTGTTTAGCTATTAGATTTAGTAAATAAAAGGCCATGCATATATGTATGTATGTATTTATTACCACAAATAGAAATATAGAGGCACTCAGAATATATTGTCATCAATATGCAAAACGAGACACCTAAGGAACAACAATGCTACAGTACAGAAGCCTGTCTCATCAAACCCTGCAGGCATATTATCTGCTGGCTGTAATCAATTACCTTTATACTGTATTTTAATTGCCCTGCTCGGTCAGCTCTTAGATACCTGCTGGTCTCCTTCTCCTCAAGCTGTTGATTTCCACAGATGAGACAACCATTATATGTACTATGTCGTCTCTTACCATTCCTCAAAACAACATTATTAATTTGCCATAAACAATAACTTGTAGTCAATAAGGATAAGATATGAAGAGATCATTAACCCTTCAACAATACAGCAAAGTCTGGCCCCAGCAACATCACACTGGTCAAGTGGAGTCCAGCAGTAGTGCTGAAAGGCATCAGTGCTGTGCATTGAGTTTGTTAGGCTACAGCACAATCAGAGGGTACAGTGTGTCACCACTACACTTTGCCACAGTATCTCATACAGTATAATTCTTCCATTGCAATTACATGTGGTGTGGAGTAATAAACACAAGTAATGAGTGAGTAAAAAATGAGAAGGTTGTGATGGATGCTGGCAGCAGAGCCACTTCTTATAAACACCAAAATGATTTGGTACAAGGGCAGTAGTGATGATTAGCACCTGTACATGTTCTGTTGTCAGCTTTAACATGCAGCTCATCCTCTGCACCGTCATGAACAGCTTTGTGTGACAATGAAATCCTCCAGTCGACCATATCAATCACTGTAATGTCACGTCATTTTTCTAATTGCCAAATGTAGGTTGTGTTATTGATGATAAAAGTCATTTGACTAATAACAGTTAATGACTTAAAACAGAAAAATATCCCGTTGTTACTCATTACCAGGGTTTGTCTTAATTTTATATGATACACGAGGTGTTTATTATCCCCAGGAAGATGTATTCAAATGGTTTGGTTCCTTCTTCTCATTATAATACAGCACATGAGGCTGCTATTAAAACTAGCTGAGGGTGGTCTTTGAATAATATGGTTTCATTCCATTGTGTTAAATGCATTTTTAATGCCTTAATCTGTAGAATTCACCACTTATTTAGCATGAACAAAAAAAAAAAAAAAACAGCAAACCCTTGAATACACGATATGATTGATTGTGATATTTATATTAATTTTGTTCAAGGTTTTAACAGGAAAGATGGAATGTGATGATATAAGTGGATACAATAAGTTGTTCTTAGGTTTGTTAAGATTAATTCTATCAGTGCAAATTACTTTGGAAGTAATTAGTGAGCGTAGGAAAGCAGCTGGGTTCTGGGTATGGCAGCAACTTCCACTTATCAAAGACAGAAAAAAAACTTCCAAAAAACAAGAGCCTGTGCTTGTTAAAAACAGCTTATTTATTTGCATTTTGCCACATGGTTTAATATCCTGTTACACAGGGACTCCGCATTTTAACCTCTGTCATCTCAAAATGAATTTGAATCAGTACAATGAAAGTAGCCTTTATTGTTTTATATCATTGTGCTAAGTGAGTTTTCAACTGTATATTCCGTAGTCTGCACTTGCACTTGCACACCAAGGGAAACTTCAACATGTTTTGATCTGCATTATCCGACTGAGTTTTGCTTTCCATTTCAAAGGAAAAGGACATGAAAAGGCCACAGTGCAAAAGGTGTAGGAGATTAATTAGAGTTTCTCTCTTGAGCATTTGGCATTTGACGAAATGTGGATGACTCTGTGGCCTACTTGCTCTGCATCCCCCTCTGATTTGTACAGTATAAATGTGTCAGTTGTAAAAATAGTTTAACTTGAAATCCTTTTCTGTATCTACAGTATTGTGTCATTTGATTTTACTTTCAGCAGTTGCATTAACAAGCAGAACACAAGAAAAAAAAATCAGCATTACAAGTCTGATGCCATTAATTATTGTCATTCAATTCAATTTAATCCTCTACCCAATGGAACAACATTGTTTTCAATTACTGGAATCTCACTCTTGTCTCTGCGAGGTATATGCTTACCTCCAATTAAATCAGGGCCCCGGTGAGTAGGTCAGGTATTGATTACTGACAGTCCCTCATTCATAAAGCTTCCTTTACCGTTTTTTAAAAATGTACCTCTCACCCTCAGCAAAGCCTTTTTGTCAGCAGCCACCAGTGGGTTTATAGAGAGCTTGGTCTGACCCAGGAGTACATCGCAGGCTTGACTAATTCATTATTACCTGATGTTCAGCACTTAAACCACATTAGCTAAAGTACTGTGGTGCACTCGCATTCAAAAGGCTGTTTCGCACAAAGGCTCTCTCATCACCTGAGGACAAGGGGGTGACATTTGCAAGCATCTGGCAGCACATCAGGGACAGAATGGTTGGTTCCTACCACAATGGAATGTGTTTTCATTACATAGTTAGAGTTTCTCAACAGTACAATAGAGGAAATTATGCTTTTTGCAAAATTGTGCTGAAATGGATTCTTGTTTAAAGCCGCTGCTCTGTTGCATCCATGCAACCAGTAGTTTTTAGTTTAGTCAACAGAACTGTGAAAACACTTTAATGAGGCTTTTTAACACTATCAAATGGCCCCATGCTCTGTCTGCAGCTTGGTCTCTACCAGGGGTTTCAAAGTCTAAGACAACTGCACATTCCCCCCACCCTCTCTATTTTAATTTATTTGAAAGTACTATCAGTACTATTCTTTGTCTTACTTTTATTTAGGGAATGATCATGCACAGTTCCCACAATTTGAGAAGCTAATGTCGCCATGGATTTGTTTATATCTTTGCAAATTGGCACTATTAAAAGAATGCAGAATTAGCTATTAGCAGATCTTGTTTGCAGTGTACCCACTGATGTATGGACACCTATCACAGGATTACTTTGATGCGGAGATTATTGAGGTTTAATTAATTTCTTTTTCTATTCTTAAAATGGTTCATATTTGTTTTACAGCACCATTATGCACCCATAACATTTTTGTTTGTGAATATCAATGATTCAATATTACTTTGCCTGAAGAACATTTCTACACTTCAGACTCATATTTTGACCTGTACTTTCTGTTTTATGTGCAAATGAAGCATTCATGTGCCTGCAAAGTGAATTAAAGTTGCGTTAACTTTTCAGTTTGCTTAACTGCTACAGCCCCTAAAATGCAGGAGTTTGCAGACATTTGCATCTTATTGCTTTTGTCTCGCAATGCTGGAGGACGTAACGCAATGTGGTGTGCCTGAAGTAAACATTGTACCCAAAGACTAGGAACAGGTGGCCAAGTACAAATACACAGTCCCTTTGAGAGATGGCAGTAACAGCCTTCCTCTGTGTCTTCAAACAGAGAGGAACAAAGGAAGGAAACTGCTCAGCCTATTTAACCACGGCTCAGTTCAGCCTTATAAGCCATTGCTCAAAAATAATGTCTGTTTTATTTCTTGAGGGCATTTTCATTCAATTTTTATACCCCTGCAACAACAGAGGCTGTCAAAAATAAATCATGCACAGGAGTGGAAGGTGTTGTGAGTTGTGTGATATATTTGGCATCTTTGGGAAGTGAGGAGAAAAGTGCAAAGCTTTTCGGTATTGTATGTCTTTATGGTTTCTATACACACCTACAGAATGTTTGGGTTCCCATTTTCTCATGTTTATGTGTGTGCCATGTGAGAAACCAGAAGCAGTATACCAGGGTTAAAAAGATTAGACACCTCTATGGTTATCCAATCAGCCGCGGCAGGAAACACCAAAAAGGTTTGGGGGACACGCTCTATTGACTGCGCCATGGACCACAATCATCTTTTTCTACCACATTGTATTATCGGAGAGGATGCGTAGTGTGACCATGGCACTCCAGTCGGATCTTTTTGGCTTACCTTAATCAATATTGACATAACACTTTGAACAGATATTTTCAAAAATCCCTAGACCTGAAGAACTGGCTTCCTCTGATGTATGTGTGGAGGTGTGTGTGTGTCTGTGCGTGTGGAGGTGTGAGGTGCATCTACCATGCCTCAGTGAACTTGACTGACTCACTTTTAGTGCATTGATTTTTCTTTTTCATCCTGCGTCTTCACATTACATTTTGAATTAGGATTTTTTTTTTTTTTTTTTTTTTTTTTTTCCTTGTCAGTACAGGGCTGATTTTGCAACCCTCACATAATTCCCACCCTGATAGGCTCTAAAACACCACCCTAACATACCCATGTTTGAAGATTTCCTTGATCCTGAAAATTTCCCTTTACATCTCTTTGAAGAACCACCAGAGGCTACAGACAACAACTGATGGTTTCACATGACAACTAAAACTGTGGTTTCCTCAATCCGCACACCAAACCATCTCTCATGCGTAGTGAGAAGCGGCAGAATCATTTCCTTTCTATTGAATTTTAAACTCTCCGCCATACTGTGTGCATAATATACACAAACAGGTAAATCTCATTATGGAAGTAGGTCTCAATCAGTGTCTGAGTCACACATTTGCAAAAAATGATTCTGGTTTTATAGAAACCAAAGAACTTCTCTCTGTCTGTGACTACCTACTACCTAGAAGTGTCCAAGTCTGAGACACAAATCCCCTCCACTGTTATTCAGATTCAGACTGAGGCCCATAGTCTCTAAAGACTTCTTCCAAAGTGACAACACAGGAAAGGCATGCTATTCACTGACTGTACACAGAGGAAAGTCCTCCTAACAAGGCCTGTCATAGAATTGCAAAGTAAAGCAGTACAGCATGCAAATCACATTATTTTGCCCACATAACATTTATTTGAAGGTGAGGCCATTATTTTTTCTTTTATTTATTTAAATCCTGGATCCCCCCTCCTCCCAGTGCATATGGTGCTTTAGGGAACGAGGGTGCAAGCCTTGGTGGATTTAAGGCATACATTGCATGCTGACTGTGGATGATGAATGGGACTATTTTTGGTAAAAAGGACAAAAAAAAAGTCGGAGCTCAAGCGGCCGAGCCACAGAATGTATGAAAATATGCAGAATGTATGCAGATCTCCCTTGGAGCGCTGTCTTGGTAAATTTGCTCCTGAGGTTACATTGTGATATGTCATTAGTTGTCCAGCGACTGTGTTGTCATGTTTGTACAAACATTCTTAGCTTTGCTGTGCGAGAGGAGAGTCAGTATTTTCAAACTAGCCCTGCTGTAACCCTGCTGTACCCTCTGCTTGATGCACATCCTTCTTCTACTCCTCCCCATAATTACTCTTGTCTCTGCTGCTCTCCTCTCCTCTTATATTTAGTTTAATGTCTCACTTGTCCTGAACTAAGTTGCCTTAAAAACCTTACATTTGTCATGGACTTGTAAGAGGCATCATGAAACCTTTAAGGTAGTGGTCTTTGGATAATCGTCTAAAACCCCTTTTCCAATCGGCTCCAGCTCATATCGACATTGATGTAAACACAACACCTGGGTGATCCCGCTGATTTCTGCCCCTTTTCTTGCTCTAACGTCTTTCAGAGCACAGTTACTGCAGACAGTCCAGCGTGGTGCTGTTACACCAGAAGCACCGCGGCTACACAGCGCTCAAAGGTGAAAGAGTGAGCTGCAGCCCCAAAATAAGTTTTAAAAACACAATCACTGATCGAAGCGACATTGTTAGGTGCACCAATCTGAGGATGAGACGAGACAGATCTGTTTTACCTGTTTGCACAGCACCTAGCAGCTCACTCTCTCTCCACTGCATCTGTGTGTGTGCTCTGGAAGTGCATGTGATGACATCGCTCCTTGCAGTTGGTTGTGTCCTCAGTCCGAACAGAAAGGCAAACTTGACTGGCAGTGGAAAAGGGGACGATTGGCTTTTATTAGCAGGTCAACCCGTGTTTAAAAATCCTGCTCATACCTGCTAAGTTTGTTGTAAAAAGACACTTGTACTTAGTTTTATTTCCAGTGTTTGCTCAATAATTTCTCTTTATATTCTCAAATTACTTTTATTACATATCATTGCGCTTCACTTTTCTGCCACAGTTCAAACGCCTTTCAGTGAAGTTTGTGTGTTTTTGGCTACAAACTGCCTCTCTCCAGGAGTATTTCACGGGGACAAGCTGTGGATACATTTACACCAGCTGCGTGTTTTTACACTCTCTGTCTCTCTGAGTGAGCAAAGTGCTTTCCCCCCCAGGTAGTCTCTCTTTGCTCTTTGTCCCAGGCTTACAGCAGCAGTTCTGGACCATTGCACCATATCTGTGTCATTTCTTAGACACATTGTGGAAACACTTGACGTGGGGAAACCGTTAGCAGAGTGGCGCCTTCCAGAATTACGCCACACAACGGTATTTCAAAGGCAGACTTCGACTGATGAAAAGTTCGAGATGCGATCCACAAGTCGCTGGAGTTCCCACAGCTTTCTTCCAAGACACATTCTTTTTATCATAAGCTTCATCTCATCTGATGGAAAGTTTAGAGATTTTTTTTTTTTTTTTAATGCCGAGACATTGAAGAAAACATAAAAAAGGGGCTTGAGAATATTGGACCCGTTGCACCCATTACCCTGAGGACATATGGTGTACTTTCCAGGACATTAGCAATGTATGGCAAAGCAGGGACAAGGGACTTTTGTCATTCAAGAGAATATTCACATTTTAATTATGGTAATGAGCTTTTACTATTATCATTAGCAGTGGGACTCTGACATTAATGTCATTTTTGATTGACTGTGCTGTATTTACATAATTTTTTTTTTTGCTCACCTATACTCGTTCATTTTTTTTCATTTTTGGCCACAATTGATCACATAAATGTTTACCTCAAAATCTATCTCAGCAGCAAGGCAGAGAGAAAGGCAGAGACAAATCCCAGTTCAGGGGTGTTATCCAAAACCACGATAATGGATTAATCAATTGCAATAATGCATGTATCTTTTATTCTGTTCTCAAGTCTTGTTATTGTGGCTAACCTGAGGGAGAAACTGCCTCACAAAGGTGTGTGGGCTGGCAGGAAGTTTGGTCCAGCAGCCACCAGAGCATGCAGACTTGTCATTCAGAATCACTCATCTGACACCAGATCTAAACATAATACCTTCGTATAGCCTTAGGAATTAATACAGGACGAAAGCAGTCCATGATCTGTGAGACATAACTCAACAAACGTCGACTGACTTCCTCCTTTGCTCCCGTTATAATGACTACGTGTCAAATGTGAAATAAAATGAATGAAGATGTTGTTTTTCTTGTAAGGACAGTCTCAAAAACCATGTTTTATTGGGGATAAGAAAAATGTGACACATGTCACACACAATTATTTGGAATTACAGATACATGATGTTAATTTGATTTCTTATATCACTGTTTAGAATTAGCATTAGAAAGGTTAATAGTATAATTTTTTACAGAAACCCTTTTTTGCTTCCAGTGGAGCCCAGGTCTCTTTTAGGGATGCCCCCCATAGTTTGAACATTGTTTTCAGTACAGTTTAGACTTTAGCCATTATATTTCTTGTATGGCCAAAGCATTTTATAGCACAAAATTATCCTGGTTTTGTAGAAACTAAGGAACCTCTCTGTCACTGGCAAAGTGTTCGGACCCCTTCAATTTTTCACATTCTCTCATGTTGCAGCCTTATGCTAAAAAAATGATTTTTCCCTCCTAAATCTACACTCAATACCCAATTATGACAAAGTGAAAACAGAGTTTTAGAAATTTTAGCAAATTTATTAAAAAGGAAAACCCAGAATATCACATTGTCATAACTATTCAGACCCTTTAGCTCAGGTGCCTCCCATTTCTCTTCATCTTCTTTGCGATGTTTGTACACCTTGATTGGAGTCCACCTGTGGTACATTCAGTCGACAGGATATGATTTGAAAATGTCTACTCTTGTCCATATAAGGTCTCACAGCTGTCAATGCATATCAGGGCAAACACCAAGTCATGAGATGGATAGAACTGTCTGCAGAGCTCAGTGATGGGATTGTGTGGAGGCACAGGTCAGGGGAAGGCAAAAAAAAAACGTTTCTGCTTCACTGAAGGTTTCCAAGAGCACAGTGACCTCCATCATTCTTAAATGGAAGATGTTTGGAAACAGGAGTCTTCCTAGAGCTCAGCAATCAAGGGAGAAGGGCCTTGATAAGACAGATGACAAGAACCCGATGGTCACTCTGGCTGAGCTCCAGAGATCCTGTGTGGAGATGGGAGGAACTTGCAGAAGGAAATTCTGTTTTTGTTTTGTCATTATGTTACATATAGATTGATGAGGGAAATAATGATTTTTTTTTATGTTAACTTAAGGCAGCAACATAACAAAATGTGAAAAAACTGAAGCGGTCTGAACACTTTCTAGATGCACTGTATAATCTTTTTTTGACTCCATACTTATGCCTAGCAATGTCCAAGTATTTTTTTTCTTCCTCAATGCTTTTAGATTAACATTAATGCAGTTGCTCTCTGCCTGCTCCCCCCTCTACCCTTTGGTCAATGCCTATTGGAGGAGTAACATGGAGTGTAATTACCTTGGCTGTAAGCTCTAAAGTTTCTCATCCACAGCTGCTGAAGAGCTACAAGTCAGCACTATTGTGCAAACTAGTGTCAGAAGGGAGGAGGACTTTGGGACCAAAAGAAAGAAAACAACACGTCACTGTTGGGTTGGACTCAGTTATGCAAGGAAACTAAATGAATGTCAGGTATAATGGAAGTCATTTGATTATGAAACAAAGGATCCGTGAACCCCTCCACAATGTCACAACCCTCTGTTGTTTTGATTATGTAAGAGCTGTATCGTAGAAGAAGTCAAATGCTTCACACTGTGCCCCCACAATACTTTACTGACAGTAAGACTAAAATATAACTGGAGAGAGTTTTATCATTTAGTGTGATAGCATGCCACAACCCAAGAACTTTTCTTATCCATGCTGGTGGAAAAAAAAACAAAAAAAAAAATGAAACCTTTTGAGCAAACTCTTCTATCTTAGGGAAGTCTATTGATTCTATGAGTCTAAAAGCAGTTTGACATGGTGCAGGATCTACAGCTCTATCCCAGCTGACTTATCTCTGATTCAGAGCTGGTTAATCCAGCATATGGAGCGTAGTGAGGGAGTGATAAATGTTGTGTTTGTATGCTGTGAGGAGAAACAGAGGGAGAGATCACAGGATACAAGAAACAAGACACACTATCACAGCCAAGACAAAAGAGGCTGAACCTGAGGGACATGTTTGCGAGTGCACGCCTGCTGCTTCTTGACTAAGACGAGTGTGTGCAACTGGGCTCACTGCATTTTCCAAGCTGACATTTGTGCGTTTTTGTCTGCACGTGTCTGTTTTTAACAGTAAACAAACATTTATTTATCATAAAGTGTGTTTTAAAGTGCATATGTGTAGTTTGCATTAGGGTTTAACATTACAGTGATATAACATTCTGCTTAAGCATGTGTGTCACTGTCATCAATGGGAGAACATAAGAGAAATCCCATTAGCTACAGGGAAGGCTAACAATTAAGGAGAGGTTTATTTAATGTCCCCAAAATCTGCCAGGTGTGTTGGTTCAGTTGCCGATGGATAAAACTGGACTCACCCACGCAATGCAAGACTCTTTGAAAAAAACAAAATGTATACACTTAACCTTTATGTCACCTCATTATGGAAAACAAAGAGACACGGTGCCAGCTCTGTCTATGACACACAAGCTGGCACTTGAAAGGAAATCAGCCTCATATGATTTGGCAAAGAGAGAGTGATGAGAGGCAGAGCGAGGAGAGGCGCAGGAAAGGAGAAAGGGAGTGATTGAAGAAAGAGATTGATCACTGAGTGGGTGGAAATGTCAGCGTGCTCTGGGCTATGCATTTTCCACATGTGGAAGCTGCCATTTGTGCTCTTTTTCACATGTCTGTCTAATGCTCTCTAACTTCACCTCAAAAGTACCTCTCGCTCTCTCTCTCTCTCTCTCTGTCTCTCTCTCTCTCTCTCTCTCTCTCTCTCTCTCTGTCTGGCTTTATGTTTCTGCCCCTCCCTCTCCTATACATCCAATGAAAGCACCTTGTTTTGTTTGTCTTCTGCTCCTTTATATCAGTCACAGGTAAGTATTGGACATTTGTTTATAAGAAAAAATGCACCCACATTTTTTAAGCTAACACTAATCTCTCCCAACATAAATTGAAAGCTGTTCATGAACAATTTGGAGTACATGCACTGTCTTGTTTGAAAGGTAACACTCTGAAGTGTTTCTTTCAACAGTGCCACTGGCAGTGCGTTACAAGAGTTTGAACACACTCAAGTAGGAGTTTTTTTATTTCCGCCTGAATATCTTTTTGAAACTGAATGCCTGCAGAAGACTGCAAATGTGATTTATTAGCTAGAAAGCACAATGGTACAACAGCACAAAGCCTTACCTCGTCTAAGTTCAAATTTGATAACAGTATCATATAAAATGAATATGTTAGGCATGTTTTTCTATGGGTACATCTTTACAACAATTTACGTTTACCACACACTATTTACATTTACAGACAAAAACACTTTGTGTCTGTTACGCAGGGCCAAGTCCATGACACATTAGAAAATCTACATATTCTCTTCTATATGTGGTATTTTGTTAATGCTTATGGTGAGAAGTACAGCACTGGTCCATTTCTTTCATCCACACCATCATCCCCACTGCATTACATTCAGTTACTGCTCCTCCTCTTGTCTCTCTGCTCCTCTCCAATTTTCTCCTCTCGGCTTCCTCCAGAGGAAGCCAGTGCCTCTGCTTAATTGACTGGTTTTGTCAAATTCCCATATCCACTGTTTCAAGGACAGTGCTGGGGAGAAGAAATATGTGTGAATGTGTGCGCAGATGACTCAGTGCATTCATTGTTGTGTCCCTATGTGTGTGCATGCAAGTATGATTATGTTTGTGTGCACTCACAGCATATTACTGCGCTTTACCCCCTCATCTAAGCCTCTGCCAGGCGCGTTAGCTCGCCCACCCAGGAAAGCCAGGATTTGCAGAGAAGGCCATAATTATAATCAATCATAAGGCAAAGCCACTTCTGAGATATGCAGGAGTTTCAGCTTCAGCCTCCACCGCCCCACTGCTGAGCAGCATGGGAGCCCGCCAATTAAGACCCCTCAGCTCAGCACTGCGTACGCTTAGCTCAGTCACATTGTTGAGGAGGGGAACCTCAGGGCCTTGGCCAACAATCACCCAACATGTGCACATATACAGCATGCAGAAGACACAGCTGGAAGCATGATGTTTGTTGTCTGCTCAGGCCTGATTGCTGACAGGATATTCATGGCATGTACACTGGGTAGGGGCTAGTTTCAACTGCAGAACAACCTGAATTCTTCATGGCATGGAATCCCATTGAAAAGCTTTGATTATATTGTATGTGTGTCATGTATTGCTTAAAGCAAATGCACATGACATCCATTGCATCGCACATCTACCTGATGCAGAATGGTATTTGCAGTTTTGTTTTATGTGTTTATTTATGACTAAGAATACTGCAGCAGCACTGCCAATCTCTATTTTGAACAGAGCTTCTCATACTTGAGCCCTAGTTTTGCCACATTTAATAGTGAAATAAAATCACACAGCCCTATTTCCTGATTAGTTCTTTGCCAGCAAGAAGCCTGAATCCATCTTACATAAAACAAAGCCATTATGCAAGCATTTCTTGCATCATCTTATTTTTGTGCTTTAAAAAGAACTCAATAAGAGGGCACACTCATGCAGAAGATTTCTCTTCTTCACTTTGATTACAGAGCTGGCAGGTTGCAGACAAAACCTACTTATGCATTTTCTACTGTGGGATCAGTGCGTGCCTGCAGGCCAAGCTTAGTGCCAGATGCACTGGCCCCTATGACAGTCTCCTCAATCTGATTAATCTCTGTCCACACAGCACATCATAGGTACTGTATTTGTGCAGTGATATTTCCCGCTGGTATGTGTGGTTTTCGACTGTGGCCGCCTTTGTCTGGAAGGAGAGGTTTGTTAAGAATTTTGACGATTTGTACTATTTAATTGTGGATATGTGCGCATTTTTTCTGCATGTGCATGCACTACATTGATGGATGTGCATTTGCCTACATCAAATAAATGCCTACATGCTGCAATGTGCGTGTGTGCAGGTCTTATAAGCATGCGTGGGTGCACATGTAAATGCATTTGCACACACCGGTGGATGCAAGTGTAGATGCGTGTGATGAAAAGTGGATATCTTTCAAATTACATGTATGACTGGTGGTAGAAGCACAGGCCGGCTGGTGCAGTGAAGGATTTTAATAGACATGATGAGGACCAGGCAGACACACGAATGGACAAGCAGGCACAGATGACAGGCAACTACACACCGGCAGGAATAGAGTCCATAGTATGAGCAGCATAATTTGGAAATACACAGAGAAACTCGAGGCTAGAGAGCCGATGAGCAGGAAACCTTGGGTTGGCCCATGAGCTGGAAAGCTGAAGGAGGAGCAGTGTCCAGCCATCAGTTATGGCACTGGGCATCAGCTGCAGATGGTTGAGGTGACAGGCTCAGATAAAATGGGGTCCAAACCTGAAGGGACCACCATGTCCTCTAGGCCTGGCAGCCATTTCTTCAGCCAAGACTTGGACAGCCCAATATTCAGTGTCAATGCCAGAGCTGCCGCTTTCTGGTCTTTGTTGAAGGTATTCCTGCAGCATATCAGAAGACAATCGATGCTGTGGGTCACCTCCTTAGGAAACGTTGTGTCCACTGGATCCATATCTGGTTAGATCATACTGTCAAGACTGGTGGTAAGAGCAAAGGCAAGTGCAGACACACAGGCTGGCTGGTGCAGTGGAGGAATTTGATGATGAGGATGAGGCTTATAGACAGGCAGGCAGGCACAGACAACAGGTAACTAAACACAGGTCGCAGGAACAAGAGTCCACAGTATGAGCAGCAGGTCATAGAGATGTTTAGGCTGGTGCACCAACATGGTAAAGAAATATGGGTAAGTGGTGCCTGTGTTGCATTGTTCCTGTAAATTCAAGGAGGTGGCCATATGATCACCAGATGAGAAACCTGGGGTGAGATTCCCAGAACATGCAGGTTTTCAAGCACATTCAGAGTGAAGATAAGATTGTGCCTGTTATTGTGTTTGCGAATTTGCACGTGTGTGTGTATGTGTATGTGTATGTGTATGTGTGTCTTCCTCAGAGTGTGCTCCCTTTTTTTTTTTTTTTTTATATCGAAACAGAATGCAGCAACTTTGGATAGTTCTGTGCCGCAGGCTGTGTCCGTGAGTGGTGCTGTGCATCTATTTGGGTTCTTAGGTGTCCCCTGTGGTGTGCACTGGAGAGTGGAGAAGAAGGGCAAGGCTGTGGCTAAGTCATTAGCACAGCAACAAATTCTGGTGCTTAATTCCCAGCTGTGGCCTTTTCTGTGCACTTTGCATGCTGTCTTGGTGTTTGAGGGATTTACCACTAGTTTCCCCTCCAGACAGGCGTCCTCTGAGGGCTGCAACTCGTGTCACTGACAATAGAGATGCAGAGTGTTTGTGTGAATGAATGAATGACTGTTACGATGGAGTCTACAGATCTGATAAACTATTGAGATCACACTATGGAGTGTATATATTTTGTGTGTGCATCACTGTGTATGGATTTACCTTTAATAAAACTAAAGAAAATGTGACAATCCTGGGTAAAGCCTTTAGCCCATATATTGTTTTTAATATTCCTTTTGATCACATTTATACTCTACTCTATCAAAAAGATGATCTGCATATCACAATAAAAAAGCTGTTTTGGGGCAGCAATCCTCCTTGGTCTAATTGATTCCAATAGGAGAGCAGTTCTTCATCTTTATCCTGCCCTGGGAGATCATTTTTTAGACAATCTCATTATACTAGCTCATATTTCTAAGCATGCCTAGGTTTGGGTACAAATTGTCCTTTCATCTTTTGCTGTGCTTCTCAACTAGGTTGAAGTTTTATTTTGTTTTTTTTTAATCAGTTTCCTTGTTATCACTTGTTAATTGAGTGCTGCCGCCTCAGTCAACTTAGGCCAGCTCAGGATGCAGCACAAGTAAATTGAGTGGACAATCCACCCTGCAACCAGAGAGACGTGGAGTGTTGAGGAAATGTGAAAAAAAAAAACAAACAAAACAACCAAACATTTAGCTGAATTTTGTGAAACTGTCATGCCACATGCCGTAGTAGCTCATGTTTTAAGGACAGGGCCAAACCAAGGCCTGCCTGGCCTTATTCATTATTTAGCCATGACTTAAACCCAGTTCCCCTGTCCCCAACATCAAATTTCTCCCATTCTTTTAACTTCTTGTTGCCAACAGGCATCAGCATCCAGCTGGACTGTGACTTCAAATATACTAATGGTGTTTTTTGATCCGTAAACATCGTGTACTGGCCATCTGGCAAAACCCCACTTGGCCATGCTGAAGTTTACTCAGTGAGAATTGTAAGTGTCTGTAGCATGAGATAAAATCAGAAGTCTGGATCTTGTTTTGCTTTCAGCAGGTTCACTCTCATCAAAGAACTGAATATAAAATTGACACCAGGTATCAGCATCCTGTTGTTTAGTTAGGGCAGCAATGGAGGCTTTGACTTCAATTTCCAAAAGCAAGAACTTCCAAATGAATGTGCATTTCTATAACATGCACTCCCTCATGTAATTTAATGTTGGATGTAATATTTATTTGGATCTGAGTGTATGTATACATATAAAGGATTCCTTTGTCTCAGTAGAGATGACGTTTGACCTCTACAAGCTGAGTCCCAGCTTGTGGCCTGGCAGACCTGCTGCTGTCTGCCATTCAGCAGGTTTACTGCAGCCCTGTTACATACACACACACACACACACACACACACACACACACACACACACACACACACACACCACACGGGTCCTAGATTATAGTGACCTACATGTGGTGGATATTATTGAACTAGTTTGCTGCTAATCAACTGCATGCCCATAAGCATTGTAAGTGTGTGTGTGTGTGCGTGCATGTGCACATGTGCAGAACAGATAAGATTGATTGGTTGCATATTGGTTGGTTAGCTTGTGGGTGTGTTGTTGTGTATGTGATTATGTGTGTTCAGTACAGTGCCATTGTAATGCACTATATAAAACCAGCTGCAGCTAACCAGCATGATTGTAAAAAATATAAAGAAATACACGAGTGACACAGGCTTCCTGGAAATGCCACCCCTCCTAGAAGATTAAAATATTCAACTTTCTTACAGCCTCCATTAATCTGGATCCCAGTCATGTAGTCAGCACTCCCACATTCAGCTACTCATGCATTGCTTGAGCAAAGACACACATGCACACATGTACATATACATACAGCACATTGTATGGTACAAGACCCGCAAGCTCCATAGAAGTACAACATAGAAATAGATCACAGTGTGGCTGCTGTTGCTGCGATTGAAAACTCATTACTGCTGGCCTAGATATTCACATTTACCCCCTTTTTTCCTCTGATGTCATGCACACACTTAAGCTCACTATGCATCTACATGCACAAATCTACTGTAAGTTTACATGCAGACTTCAGCTAGGTCCCTCTCTGCCACCATGTATAAGTAAAAGCACACTGCATCCCGTGTTCGTCATATTCTCTCATCTGTCATAGTACAATACAGTTAAACATGACTTTTCCTCCAGCCCTGTGCTATTTTGCATTAATGAAAGGCTAATGGTCTCCGGCTGCTTGAGTGGATTGCAGAGCCTCTTCACACTCTGAATTTTGTTTTCCGTGAGCTGTAATTGTTTTGACATTGTTGGTTGTGTGACAGAGTGGTTGTCAGCATGCCTGCATGATAAATTGAAGTGCAAAGGAAAATATTGCGCTTTGGAGGGATGGAACGGGCTGCATGCAGATGTAGTAATAAAGAGCAAATATGTGATAGAAATAGTGCACTGTCAAACTCAGCCATTGTGGTGACTGTCAGGTTTAGTGGGCTTTTGACTGGGCAAAGCTTCATTTCTCAACCAATCTAACTTTGTCAGATGCCTGTTCTATTCTTTGTCATTCATTGTTGACTCAACCTACACCTCTCTGTGCATCCCTGTGCTATTCTACTTCCTTAAGGTTTCCTCTTTTTTATTTTGCTCTGACTTTTTTTTTTTTATTTACTTTAGTTCGGAATTAACTTCATATGAAACTCAAATTACTGAGAAATCACGGTTGACTGAGGAGGGTGTACATACTGACTGTCTCGTGGGGGTGGTGGGATGAGGCTGGTGTCTAGATCTGTTGCCAAGACACTGAATTTTGCTCTCAGTAAACATTGCTTCAGAAAATCGGAGAGGGTTTACTGCCAAGAAATAGCAGCTGCTGCTGTATTGCTCATGGGTTTAAATGTTACAGTGTGTTACTCTGTCAGCCACACCCACTCAGTGATGTCACAGTAGGTGTTTTCTATCAAATGATAACGATCTGATGCAAGGCCCGTTTGATGCTACAGCAGACACACAGACCTGAACAGCTGCAATGTCAACATTACAGCAGGAGAGCAACTGGTGTACGTGTTTACACTGCAGCCATTTGCTGAGGTGTGCAGCCCAGCAAGCCCTCCAACATAAATGACCATTAAGGCCGTTTGTCTCTACCTTCAATTATGAGCCAACGGGAGAATACCAATGGCAGGCATCCCATACATTTTTTTGAAAGTAATTTTTCAGGCAGTCGATGTGAGCTGCAGTGAGAGAGAGGCAGGAATGCCAGGGAGAGAGGAGAGGGGATGACATGCAGCAAATGCCTCAGGTTGGATTCAACCCCAGGCCACTGCGGTAAGTGGACTGAGCTTAATGATACACTCTACCAGGTGAGCCACCAGGTATTTGCCCTAATAAACGTGCTTAAGATTATGTAAGGGTCACAGACACATAAACAATTGATTGAGTTAAAATAAGTATTTTCTTAAGGTTATCAATATCATCATGGTTACAGTAATAAACAATGGAAGGACCTAAACGCAGACACACAATGGCAGGCTGATGCAGTGAAGACACTTTAATGGAATCCACCCATCTTACAGGCTGACGGGGGGATGAACAGACTGGTGGGTAGTTGAGCAGGCAGGCAAGCGGATGAGCACGAACAAATAGCAGAATACAGCACACAAGGACAACGAGGGATCACACACAGGAACAAAAGCAGATTCAAAGGGAGGACAATGAGAAACTCACCCAGACAAACTGACAAAGAGTGACGAGAACACAGGGACTAAATACACAAGAAAGGCGAGGGTAAGTGGGAACAGGTGAAACTTATTGAGGCGGGGCAGCCAATAACAAAGGCGGGAAATAGGTGAGGACAGAAAGTAAAGCAACTAACAGACACACATGGTTAGTGATAAGTAAGGGGGGAGTCACACAGAGGAGGAGATCATGTCAGGTCAAGACAAAACGAAACAACAACACAGATGTTGTCGCTCTTTATACTACATTCTCTGACTCCCACTTTTGCTCCTGTCAGAATTGCTACTGCCACTAGAGGTCTCCTAACGATAAAATGCAACTGTGGGTCATAATAAGCTGCTTGCAAATATGTGGCTCCATCTTGTTTTATTACTCTGTACAATATGTAAAACCAAAAACACAAAATATTTTGTAGACTCATTTTTGACGAATGATTGCGGCTAGTGATAACCATGACGACAAATACATCGCATTTACAAAACAAGCCATCCCATGTTTCATCACTTGAACGCTTTTAATGTGAAGCAGTAGCAGAAATGTTCAGTTTTCATTATAGAGTCGGTGAGGAAACTGATATCAATTAAATAAATTAAAACTAACATGGGATTACATGCTGCATTATTACCAGTCTGAATCCAGGACAGGAATGGCCGAGTGTTTCACTAACAATGAAAGCTACAGTATCAAAAAGGGGGTTTGATTTCATGATGCTTACCCAACTGGTGATGGTGGAGTTGCATTGTAGTTAATGTAGATGCCAGGTTTTGACAAGGAAGAAGCGGAATAAATATTTCTGATATTTCTGCTTCCGCTGCATCGGCTGCGATCCTGTTGCTATGCCAAATCGGCGGAGCACTCTTTATAAGCATCCCTGTGTTTGGGTCGAGAAGCTTTAACACTAATGATTCCCTCTTTAAACTTACACAGTAATGTGGATCTTTGACAGGCAATAAACATGCAAATGAAAACGTGAAGTGGATGCAGTTGATTACCTGAGGTCAAATCCAAATCACAAGCCAATGAGCAGAGAGTTTAACATGTGATACGTCTCATCAAATAGGATAAACCCACTTTTTTTTTTTAACAGACTTGTCAAGTGCCTCTTATTTTCTCCACAATCACCAGGGGATCCTTGTGTATTCAAAAGCACATAACACACCCTCACATTACAGCCCGGGAATGACTCTAGCCAATTATCTTTTTTTTTTCATTTACATCCTCAAAAATTATTTTCTTCAAATTGTGAAGCATTTTGGAGGTGTAAATCAGCTGTGATTATTTCTTTCCTTTGTATTAGGTGTTAGCTGTTTACGTTCTGTGCGCCTTAAATCTCTTCGGATGTGCTGTGCCTGGAAAGGAAGAAAATGTTCAGCTGTATTGTGATATCTCCCCTAGCAACGGATAGTTACAGACATGACACTAATCTCATGGTAAAGATTGACTTAATAAGAGGATTAGTGACCTTGGAGGTATACACATATGTACAAGGGAATGCACAAAAGCACCACCACATGTGTAAGAAAAGCCCACACCGACATTGACACACACATCAATTGGATTTAGACAGAATATGGATTTGTTTAGGGAAGTTTTTTTTCCCTCATATTATAAATATTGTAATTTTACTTTGAATAATTTTATTTGTTATAACCAGATTCAACACATAAACACACCGGTTCACCAATGAAGAGGAACTTCAAACAGGTTCAGGTGCTGAAAGATTTGCTAATGAGCTCATTAGTCAGATGCTACTGACTTTTTCTAAGCATGAAAGTGTGGGACACACACAGTCTATTGAGAACAGGGCAAATATCGATATTTATTTCACTGGCAGTGCATGCTACATCCTTGTTGCAGATCGTGCAGAGAGCAAAAGCTTTTTCTGTTCAAAGTGTGGTGTAACTTCATATGCGTGGGCAAATCGGGTTTTATTAATTCAACTTTAAAAATAAACAATAATTAGGGGGAAACTTTCATTTCAAGCTTTGCAGGGCACCAGGGAATGTACAAGCATAGATCCAACTTCACAGGTCCTGATTTAAAACGCACGCACATGCATAGACACACATGCTTGCATGCTGAGCTACCATAACAAACCTCAAACAAACACATACACACACACACACATGTAGGCACGTAAGTTTTGCACACTGAACCTTTAACCACCAACCTCTAGTAATTACTGCATGAAGAAGCATCAACTCTGAAGCATCAACATGTGTGTGTATGTGTGTGTGTGTGTGTGTAAGGGGGGGGGGGGTTCTCATAGCAGCTAAGTGGAGAGGAGGTGGTTTGAAGAAAATATAAATCACATCATTACAGTACAATAACTTACACGAGCTGATAACATGGTGTTAATAAAAAAATGCGTCTTATCGTGAACTTTGGCACCTGAGGGCCAGTTAAGAGACACACAGCTCCAGGAGGTATCTTTTATTGCCGTCTCTCTCTCTCTCTCAACCTTTGCACATCGGAGTCTCAGGCTGGGTGGCGATGTATGACATGCCTTCCAAAGAGGAATCCTAATTAGCCGCTGTTGTAAATGTGCACCGTTGCCTTTCATTCCAGCCATGTGTTACATAGCTCTTCTTTGACGGCAGAACTGTCTGATGTGTCTCACGTTGATCTCGGGGAAAAACAATATCGAACATCTTGCAGAGACAAGAGTTCACTGCCTCAAAGAATCCCTAGCACGGGAAAGAAAAACCTGGAGCTTTGCAAAAAAATAGCTATTGTAAAATGCCCCCACACCCATTCTTCTAAGCATATGTGCAGGTGTTTAAGTGCTTGCTAAGTTTTGCTGTCTTACCTGATGTGTGCTGCTCCACTGAGCTACTGCAAGCCCTATCTCTGGTGGATTAAACTCAACAGAAGAATGACAAAGAAGAAAAGAGAAAAAACAGAGCAAGTTTGTAAAGCTACTGGAGCTTGTTGTGATTTATCCCATATATATGCACATTTTTCTTTATCCCACTCCATTCAACAATAATTGTAATTGTCTGCAATAACCAAGACATGGTTGACACTTCCATAATTACTTTAAAGAAATTATGTTCACAAGATTAGAAGCAACGACAGCCAAGATGTAGATTAATGCCTAATTAAACTGCTAAGCTTTGGTTCCCACCGGAAACACTTTGTTGAATATTTTTTGTCTCAGTATCTGGTTACAGTGTAAGATTTAAGCGTCACATGGGTCTTCTATTTGTCTTCACTTAGCTGTCTCGATACATGAAAAAAAAGGGTGTAATCTCTCTGGCTACTGATAAATAATAGATAGCCCTCATTGTTTTTCAGCATGCATAAATTCTCTGTTATATTCCTTGTATTTTGAATGTGTTACTTTAGAAAGGGTTTCTCCAGTTTTTGGCTATAGCCGTTCACTGTTTCGTACATTGTTGTTTTTTCCTCAATATGCAGAGAAAATGATTCACTGCTCAAGATGCAACAGATCTAATCAATGCAGACATGAGCGATTGGGTGGGGGTGACGGTGGAAATGAAACACGTTTTGGGAGATGGCAGATGAATTGGTTAGTGACACATTTAATGGTGTCATTGAAAAACATGACTTCATACCACTGATTGGCTGCAAGCACGCACACATATTCATGCAGTGTCTCTCTCTCTCTCTCTCTCTCTCTCTCTCTCTCTTTCTCTCTCTCTCTCTCTCTTACACACACACACCCACGCACAGCCAATTAAGATTAAACTGCGTTAAAAACTTGCCTCTCAGTGAACATGCTGTGAATTGTGCATTGCATGAATGTTGTATTGAATTCTCTCACAGACTGGAAAGCCAGCGTGACTATCTACTCATCTATCATGCTTAATATCTGGGACACCGTTGAGCAGACTGCTTGTTCTTTAACAATAACAGATCACTGATTGTACTGATTGGAATCCATCATAAGCAATAACACATTTCTGCCGATCTTGATAAATATTACAGATCATGGCTACATTAAGCTGCAGGAAGCACTTAATGTTTACTTTTCTGTGCAGGGAATTAGCTGATTGGATAGTAGGTGCAGAGTGTTGGAGAACCACTGGACTTAACAAGTAGACTGAATCCAACTAACAGGATCAACTTGATGAAGTATTTGGCTCTTCTGACATGGGCTGATGCTGCTTTAGTTATTTACTGCAGAAGCCTGAAGCATTACGGTTTCTGATTGCAGGGCGTGTGATGCAGGGATTTTTTTTCTTTTCTTATCATTCCTGTCACACTGTTTCATTTGAAATTCACTGTTTTGCCCTTTGCATCAAGATGTTTTGCTAAACCTGTCACAATATGTGGGCAGCAAGGGAGTGTTGTTTGCTATCTGACTATCATATCTGTACTTGTACAACTGTGGCAATTAAAAGTCCAGTTGTATTGTTATCATCGTGTTGGAAGAATATTTTTCTACATGTAGAAGGTACTATATGTGTCTGTTTACTGTGCAGTTAAAGTAGATCTTGACTTAACCTCACATGCATTTGGGGTAACTACTGTCTCATGTACAACCAGTCGTACAGCGAGAACCACAACCACCATCACATTCTCCACAGAATTCAGTGTGTTTACCTCACTTCTTTCTGCTATATGCCCTTGCATTTTATAAAGGTCTGTGTTCACACATATAGGGGGAAATGTACAGTTATTGATTCCCATTATATTGCTTCATAACGGCCACCTCTTATAATGTGCTGTGCTGTGCTTTTCGCTAATGCATTCTCCACGCAGGAGATTGTGCTATAGTGTACATTTGTCCAACTTCAGCTCACAGTTGTTTGCCTCTGTGAGATGGAACACATATATATATATATATTGTTCTGCCTTGTCTATCTTGTCTGTCTATATTGATAGTTTGTGTTGTTCACCTTAGCAACAAGTTCAAACCAGGTGCTGCAACAGTGCAGCATGCCATCGATCAGATCTGGTTTAGATCAGGGACACCCAACTGATAATTAACATTATTTGATATTTTCTTGAAATTTGGCAGATGGGAAAGTATGCATTTTTATAAATCATGATTTATATTAATTAATTAGTCTCCTACTGGTTTTGTGATGAAAATGACCACCCTCCTCCCTGTGTCTTGGCTCCTGCACGACACTCAAGATCTATAATATATAGGATGCATATGTAGATTAGTTATTGAGTGATTGAGTGTAGTACATTTGCCAAGTGGCTCTTTGAAACTGTGTGGGAGGGGAGGGGCCAATGGTTTTTTGCAAATCTGATATCTTTAAGATAAATATCTTCATATCTTAAAGATATATGAAATCATTAGTTAAGACACTCATATGTAATTACTGTCATTCAATTTAACATGGGTAGAAAAAGTTAAATTTAACAAAAAGGAGATGCAGACAACTATAAAGTCATATTCATTTATAATTTGAAACACGCTTAGTGCAGATATTTAGAAACTAACTTGTGTCCTGCAATCAAAGCCTACAGGTGGGTGGCAGTGGGGCTGATTAATGAGTAACAGTAATGATTGGCAGCAGTATTATGAGCAACAGTGATGATTGCAACAACAATGTAAGCAGTTAAGCTCGGGATCTGTCAGTCAAAGCGAAGTAATACCTTAAATTATGTCTCTTACTTAAAGAGGTGTTAAATACTCTGTATATACTCTGTAATTACTCTGTACTGTAACTGTAGGAGCTTCACACGGCTTTGCTCCATTTAGTGGCAGTTCTCAAGCACAGTTAGCTGGCTCTGTGTTAATTAGTGATCAATCAGTAATGATAGCATACTGTACATGTGTCATCTGGAATAATCATTATAGAGTACTGTTCTACTCTATTTTCCATGCAGTTAATATACAATATAAATGGAAATATTTTTGTTTTATTTAATTTTTTTCTGACTGTTAACATGTTGACTTTACACATTGCTGTGATGTTTCATTTCACAAACCGAGACATGCTCATGAGCCCACCAGTGGCAAAAATCTTTAACACTCATTGATAGTTTTTTACTTGTGGATATCAATATTTAGGATTAGATTGTGTTTCCATGGTATCACATGTACTGTAAGGCTTAATCACCTGAACGAAGGTGCAGCTGTATAGCTGGTGTTGTGCTGTATTACAGCCCCAGATGTGTTACTGTCTGAAGCTGTACATTAATGTACAGATTAACCTTGTTTATCCCACTCGTCTTCCTCCCATCCTCCTCCTCATCGCTCCATCTTTCCACTCCCTCTCTCTGTGATCCCCCAGAGGGTGTTTCAAATTTATGAAAATTGACTCTGCGTCTCTTTGAGCAGATGCTCCTGCTTGGCAGCAAGAAGCGCTTCATTAGTTATTTAAATCAGAATAGCCCGGGACTGCATATCAGGCACTAAATTAATTTGATATATGGCAAGAGAAAAATAGAGCTATTAGTGGAAAAACAAAAACACAGTGTCAGTGTTGGAGGATTCGCTCTGTCTCACTGTTAACCATTGCAGTAGCGTGTCTGGATGTCAGCAGGAGAAAACAATGCATTTTTACATAACCTTGAAAAATATGTGCGGCCCCCAGTAAGAGCCAAATGGAATTCATAAGGGTCCTATCTATTTATGAAGCTGTATATACATTGGCCATTGCCAGTGGATACAGTATATAAATATCACGTCCCATTGAAAATGCCATCCCAATGTGCTACCCTGTCAGAGACTCTATATACTGATGTTCATATCATGAATTTTACATAGCAACCGGCACCCTGACATGAGTGTCATCCATTCTGATGATGATGTATGACCGCAGGGGGTTATGGGAAATGGGCCCACGAACAGTGTAGCAGTGTGGGTTTCAAACTGTTGTATATACTGTATGTCATTTCAACCAGTAAAAACTGGCAGGATAAACAATTACATGTATTTAGAAGCCATACTCACGATTCTCAGTGGCGCTTCATTTGACATACTGGAGAGCGAGCGGGTGCTTCAATGAATAGATGTGTTTTGGCAGCTGTTGAGACGAGTGGAGTTCCACATCTGCACGAGATGGAGGCAGTAGGTGGATGGCAGTTTATGACATTGGCAATGGGGGCTGTGTGCATGTGTTCATGCATGTCAGAGTCAATCCTTCGAGGGCCCAGAGGCTGGAAAAACAGGACAGAGGTGTGACGAAGCTCCCTCACATTCACTCTCATCTCCTCCTCTTCATTCTCAACTCCTCAACTCAACCAGCCCTCTTCCATTCACTTCCCCTACCTCCATTCAACCATTCTCTCTCCATTTGGCCTAACTGGGCTATTCCAGCACCCCCTATCCTCCTCCGGTCCACAGAGAATACCACAATCTGTATTTAGGTGCAACTTCCAGCTCCCACTTTGTTTTGCGCAGACCGCCACAATGCATTATACGCTCCCACTTAACATGTCATTTGTAACAATTTGTTGCTTGTTTGTATGGAAATCACTATTCCAATTAGGCTGAACGGCAAACAGCCATGGCTGTCAATACTGTCATCCTAACTGAGTCCTGTGGGGGAACAGGCTGAGCTTTATGTCTTCATTCGCCGCCGTCGCCATGGCTCCTGACGTCTTTTTATCGTTGCCTGTGAGTGAGCCCGGAGTGATTGAGGGTATAACCACTGCCCACTTTCATATCAAGGACAGTGCGCAGGGTGACATCCAGTTAGCACGTAAGTATCAAAGAGAATATTTGGCATGGGGATAAATTAGCGGTTCTGCAAGATGAACTTTCCTTTGTTCTTTGTCTACCGCCTTTTTTCTTTTTCTTTTTTTTCTTTTTTGCCCCACAAAGCGTCATCTTTCACAAACGGATGACTAGGCTTAAAAAGCTAACACTCTGAGAGATATGGCCTCTGCAATTATACTCCCTTCTCTCAGATTAGTCTGCCTGCCGTTCTGTAATCCTTGTGGGTTATTATGAGCGGAGAAGCCCGGTGGAGAGGTTTTCGGTGATCAATCTTAAACCATCCTCTCTAATTTTCCACGGTCAGCGCTTCCATCCGGCCTGCCCTTGTTGCTTGGCTGCACCAGCCAATTACGGCCGTAACTATGTCAGCTTATTACAGGACAGGCGTGGCTCTTGCCGCCGTATTGACCTCATGCGATAGGCCTTCCAACCTCCAGGCTCCAATTAATTACTACCATGCCCTTGTTGAGCATGCAGACCGAGAGGGTTGAATAAATAACACAATCACTGTACCTGTTTGTTATTATTTATTTCCACATGGATTAGGTTTAATTAAATTGAACACATGTGTGAACATTGGAGCATTATGACAGGTAATAAAAGCGAGATATTAGTCTATTGGCGAGGAATTAAAGTGGCAGATTCCTGGACTTGTTTCCCCCAGTCTGTGCTGGTACACTTTATGCTGTCTCTCCATATCATGTCATAGACCCAATAAAGACAAGAATACCAGAAAATTTACTTCCAGTGTTTACTGTTGGCTAATAAGGAGGAGATTAGAAATGTTTGAAGTGTATTATCAGTCCTGCTTTCATTCTCACTCCTTCCTCAATTAAAAGTATAAATGGTGGCACAGCATGGACATCCCACTTTTATACTTTGCCAAAAAGGAAAAAAAAATGATTTTGCGAATTAATATGACACATCTCTAATGAGAGATAGACAGATTGCTGACCCGCAGGCAGAGTGGACGAGCGAATTAGGACACACTGAGGAAGAGCGAGGCTGAGGATGAGAGAGAGGGAGGAGAGAGAGGGATGTTTTGTGTATGTGTGTGTGTGTGTGTGTGTGTGTGTGTGTGTGTGTGTGCGTGCATATATATGTGTGTGAAGAGTTCAGTGACACTCAATGAGACCATTATTGATTAGACAGTTCTATGATTAGCTGAAGTAGATCAAAGGCTAGGGTGGCTTGTTGGGGCATACGGTTGGCTAGTGCACTGGGTCAGTTCATAGCCTGACCTAATTAACAAAGTAGAATCTTATTGCTGTCACCAGCACAGAGCTCCAACTATTATATTCAACAACCAAATATAGACACGTCGTAGAAAAGACATCAGCTAGAAACATTTGGTCAGATTTTTGGTATTTCAAGAGGATGCAACATCCAAGTGTGAGCAATGACCTGAATAACAGTGAGGTACATGGTGGCTGTCACCCCACTTGTTGCACAGTGTTAAGTTGAAAGCAAAAACTCACTTTATTCCCATGTGCCCCCAAGCAGAACCATGACTCCTTCTCTCTTCACCATAACTCCTTTTCCTTTCTGTCCTACAATTTGCTCTGCCCCTGACACTCTGGCTGTAGGGGACCAATTTGTTTGGCAAGTTATTTAAAAAAAAAAAAAGAAAAAAAAAGGGCTTCATTCTCAGCCAGTCTTTGGTCTATACTTAGAGAGGTTTTGAGACTGAAAGAAATAGATGAGAGACAGACAGATAAGCAGTGAGAGCAGCACTAAATAAAAAAATAAAGGGAGCTGAACATTGTGTGTTCTCTTAAGAGACAACAGCGCAGAATAAAGCATGTCCTTCAAAGAGACAGAGTTTACCTCCCTCCAACATTGAAGTCTCTACCGCACAACAAGCTTCAATGCATGGCTCAGTGGACACTTACTGTACATAATGGGAAATATTCAGGAAAGCTTTTACTGTATGTTAATATTAAAGAGAATAACATAAAAATAGGTTTCTTGTGGACAACGTGGGCCTAGCAAGCAAAACAAGCAGCACATGTAAGCTTCCAGTTCCCCAACTGCGACTGGAGATAAGAAAACTGAGAGACTCAAACATGAAAAGGATGACTTGTTTGTTTTGTTTTCTAAACTGTTTGTGGAAGTGGAGATTTTACAGGGATGCTCTGGCAGCTCAGAAGTCATCCTTCTGCTGTTGTGTGGAGTCAAGGGTTGGATGCACTGTGTGCTCTCATTATTTGGCCCAGAAATTCCCACAGGCATGAATGGGAGCTTGGCCCTTTTGTCAGTAGAGAGAAAAGAGGGAGGTACGACTATTTCAGCTCATCTTGATCCACAAGTTCTCTCTTTTTTATTTTTTTCCCACTGCTCTCTGTCACTCTGCCTCCCCTTCTTTCATGGCGCCTTCACTGTCATCCCTCTCCATTAACTGTCCCTCTCTCTTTTCTCTCCATTTACCCTTTCACCCCATTCTCGCCTCATCACCCGCCTTTTCAGTCCAACCGGCACTGTTGTGTTTGTGTTACATGTGTGGGAGAGAGACGCACAGACATAAAGGGACGGCATGAGGGGAAGGCAGAGCCAGACCATTGTAACGGAGTAGAAGGATGAAGGCGTCCTGGCCGTTACTGACAGAGGCTAAGTGGTGCCACGCTGTCCCACTGTCTGACCATCTTACCGCCTGGCTGGCCCCTGCCCAAGTCATTAAAGTCCCATGTCCCAGCTGTAAAATAAAAGGCCATATCACTAAGGGACAATTTGGGTCCATGTTCAATCACATTTATTGCAGCTGTATCACTGGCTCTTTGTTCTCGTCTCTGCTCGCAGCTAAGAGGATTATGGGGATGCCGACGAAGACAAACTACAAAAAAACTTCCTCCACTTTTGAAAACGGTCAACCATCTGATGCCTCAACTTGCTGCTCTCCACCAAAGACCCATCTATCATGTTAATCTTGAATGACGGCTTCAATCTCTGCCCGTTGCATCATTCTCCATATTCAAGTTAATCTCCGGCACAGCCTTAAAGGCAGCCATGGAAACGATGGCAAAAACAGAAAGGAACCGCGGCCTATCAGTGTCAACCTTGAAAAATAATCTCTCCGACTCTACGCACCCGCTTGAGTAAGTGTTTCAGGGTTTAGCCTCGGCTGTCAGCGTAGCGACTCGGCTCCATAATTAGTGGCTAGCTGATTATAGGCAGCTTGACCCGGTCTAGGGTTCCTCTCTTCTGGGAACAGGAGGAGGAGGAGGAGCAGGGGAAGGAAGCAACTAATTGTTGGCCTGAGCGCGGACGCTGAGTCGGTGGATGAATGAGGCGATTAATATGCAAGGAATGGAATGTCCTCCTCATGCCAAGCTAGGAAGGAATAGCAGAGGTTCAGTCGCTGTGTGTGTGTGTGTGTGTGTGTGTGTGTGTGTGTGTGTGTTGAAGAGTGGCCAGAGAAAGAGAACACAGAAAAGAGGCCTTAGAGACACAAAGAATCCCTCTGTTGTAGCTAGAGAGGAGTATACACTGACTCACAACAACAACAGAGAACTGAAAGGTTTTCTTCAAGCATAAACTGTTTGATGCAAATTGACATGGAACTATAATTAGAGCAGGAGTTGGAAGTTGACTTTGGGTTGGAATTTGATTGACTTTGTTTAAAACATGTTCCAAAATGGGATCATGAGTAATGTTGATTTTTATCTCCACATAAGGTAGGGATGATCTGACTAACATGTTCACATTTAACCAGTGACTAACTTTTCTCTACTTCTAGATAATAAGATTAGATTTCAGGAGAAACATTTATTGCCATGTGAAAAACAAGAGAAGAAAAGTGAGAGATGTGAGTCTGTGGCAATAAGACCCAGTCGTGATGTCATCATATGTGAAAAGGGGGTGAGGCTGTGCAAAGTATAGGAAACCCAGCCGGGGTCTAGACACTGATGGTGGTGGTGGTGGTGGGAAGAGGAGAACAACGTGATTGGCTGGTTGAGATTGTGGTGAAATCTGAGCACCCGAAGTCAGGTACAAGAAGTGGGGTGAGAGAGGGAGAGAGCAAGAAAGAATTGTGAATGAAAGAGGCAAAAAAGATAATCTTCCTGATGGAGCTTACGCTTAGCTTAATTTCTGCTGGAGTGTACTGTAGTTACCATCCCAAACTGTTATGTCCTCAAATACTTGTTTATGCAGTTTGAGCATACATCTTAATTTGCTTGTTAATACAAGTGCGCACACAAGGTTAACAAGCAACCAGCAGATACTGTCCACAGAAACCTCTTTAATTCCAGTTAAAGGAAACTGCCATCTGTGTAACTCTTCCATCATAATATTAATTTAGTTACAAATGAGAGCTCCTTCTTCCTATTTAACTCTGTGCTGGAAAAATCTCTCCCACCCTTGATCCATCATCTTTTTTTATATATATATATGTATAAAATGAAGTGTAATGAATATGAAACTAGATGAAAGATAAACTAACTAAAAATATTCAAGTTAACATGGACACGAATAACAAACATCTAATTGAAGAACATTCTGTGGTTTTTGCAGTTGCTCTCTCTGTTTGACATCGTTTTCCTGATAGGAGATGTATTTGAATATTTCAGCTCTAGATGCAGGAGATTGTCTCTCCTGCAAGAGCAAGCCCAGCAAATGGAGAAGAAGCAGGAATTAGTCAGCAGTTGTTCTTTCTCTCTCTTTCTGTCTCTGACTTTCTGTCACTCATGTACAATTAAACAAAGACAGAAATGCATAGGCAACAATCATTCATGCATACAGTATATCGATGTCCTGCTTAATTCAGCATTATACGAATGCATGCAATTAAAGATTTCTTCACTTATCTATATAGTGAGTTATACATTTCTGTCAGGGAGGGCAGGAAGGAAGGACAGTCTTTTTATCACTGTCAATCTCTGTTCTGCTGAACCACATCCACCAAATTATCCCTTTATCAAACAAATGAAGTCACTCAGCTCTGAGAGAAGCCATTCTTGTGCTTACTGCTGAATATTTGAATGACTTAGTCACTGTATACGACTTCTGCTGCTGACTATATAAACAATACTGCTTTTGTTGTGGTATGCAGACACTACTGAATCAGCAGGGGGGGATGTGCCACTACTGCTATAAGCTATCAACACATCAAATGAATTTCAAGACAGCCACAAACATCAATGTCTGCCCTGCACATTCTCAAACTCTGTTTATGTCAACATGCAAATAGCATCGGATGGGCCTCTGCTCTGTGTGATTGCACATCTTTTGTGTATCCGACTTCACCACTGTACAGATGCTTTACATCAATAACGTGCCTAAGGCCCTTTCATGAATCTATACAAAAAACATTACAAAGACTTATAATCATCCGATGCCGATAGGAGAAAAAGAAAAAAAAGGAACATCAAAATTTTATAACCTCGTATATAAAATAGAGGGATTACAAACATCCACACCCCCAAGGGACTTTTCAAGACAGGAGTGATTTAAGATCGCTGTTGCTATTAATTTAGTCTATGCTCATGTGTTCAAACATCTTGCCACATTATTGCACTGTAGGTGGTCAGCATCAACAGCTTTTCTCACAGGCCAGCAGGCATTTCTCCAAAACATTTTTTATTGGTCTCCTAAACAGTCGAGGTGACCATTCTTGAATTTGTGGGAACTGCTGCAGCTCTAGATGAAAAATGGTGTCAGAGAATCATAATAAACAAAACTAATAAGAAAAATATTTTCTATGACCCTATTTTCACCTGGTAATAACATGCATTTTGTATCTGTTAACCAAATTATGACATCTGATCCACATTGTGATCAAAATGCAAACAAAGCAGAGCTGGTGGACAAACATGGTGCATCCCAGGTCAAGGTAAATGATGTGTTGGCAACCCTTTCCTTTCATGAGAACTTGGTCATTGGTAGCTCTTTGCGTCACAGATTGTCTTTATACCTGGCTGAGATCCTCTCACAATGTTGTCTGATAAAACGCCACCTGCAGTGTGTTGTGCATGCATTAACACCTTGCATTAGCATGTGTTTTTCCTTATGCCCATGCCCATCATGCCCATCATGTTCATATCCTGGTTGCAGTGTTCTTGCCGTCGTCTTTCAACACAATTTTCCCTGTTAGCAGGTGGGAACCTGGTGAGGGATTGTGGCCTTGTTGCTGCATTACAGATTTATACTTGGCCTGCGAGGGATAGTGGGATCTAGTTGGGACTCTCTAAATCTCAGCACACGCTGTAGCTTGTGTATTAGTCTGTATCAGAAGAAACACATGGCTTCCCCTGATACGTATCAGGTCAACAGTAGAAGTAGCAGTGACAAGGACTGCAGTGCACAGGGAATTGGACTTTCCAAATTGTGAAGAAAAAAGGGCAAGAAAAACAAGATGTGACAGGAAAGTGGGAGGCTAGAGTGCCATACCGTTGATTTACTTCCTGAGAACATGACCTGGCAGATAAAATAGGTATAACACTTACATTAACTGTTAATTAGCTGATTTTCCCTGTTTTGACATATTTTGAAAATAGGTACAACAGAGAGGCACTTTGTCAGACGTAATTCTCATTACAGGTAGAACCAAAAGCACCTCCGGCAATCATGCTATACTGTACCTTTGGGACTTCATCACCTGGCAGACATGACTGTACATCACTGGCAGTACACACAACACTATCCCACTGCTTTGTGTTTCCCAATCTACTGTCATTTTGCAGTGGCCTTGCACCAAGAAAACCTTTTATCCATCTGTTATCCTGTGTGAATGGAAAGCTCGGTATGTTTGAGCATGACTATGCATAGCAAGTGAAAAACTCCTCACTATATGTTGTATATTCATCATTCTTTAACACTGAAATTGAACTAATTAAAAAAAAAAAAGATGACCACTCAATTAGATAAACATGTTAATTATCTGGGGTATCCTGCTGGAAGTAAGCAGATCCAACAAATGACCATGAAATAAAACATGAATTCAGATAAGGTTCTACTGTGATTTTTCCAGTACATTAGTGCTAATGATCACTATGACCCATGGTGGTCACTGAATTCCTTATCCTCTGGTTTCCCCTTGATATTCTGTTTTAGAAACTTTCAGACAGTTACTCTTCTAAATCGATAGTGTTATCAATAGTTAATGGCCCAGTTAGAGTTAGTACAGTTGCTTCTGTGTTTTCAGAACTATTGACTTGCTGCTCTGTATTTCGAGCATGTCATATAGTAAGAAGGCAGTTTTGTCCACTTTGCTACTTTGTGTGTGGCAAGTGCACTTCAAGGACATTTGCGCTCATACATTCCCATGCAGACACACACTTGATATGGAGCCAGCAGTGAAACAATGGCAGCTCCCCATTCCGTTGATGGCTAAACTACACAGCTCATCAACAATAAATTACTTTAAAGTGTGCATGGCATGTATTTTATCCTCAACAACAGAGGAGGCAAAAACATATGCAAACAGTGGCATTCTGCACAGATGGGTACTGTACCCCCAAACAGAGGGCCTCTCCCTGTCTTGCTGGCATGTTCCTTTTGTTTGCCTCAACAATGTTTATGGCTCCAGAGTCTCCTTGTTCATCTGTACACACTAAACTGATGTGAGTTAATGGCCCTTGCGGAGTGTCAGGGAACGCAGAGAGTGATGCTTTCTGACACTAATTGTTCTCTCATCTTAAGCGGTGGCGTCTTAGCCAATCTCCAAAGCACTCCATAATGAGGCCTGTGGTGGAGAGAGGAGGATGGGGAGGGAGGCAGAGACCGTGAGCTGAGTGATGAAATTCTGACGCTTTTTGTCATGTGTTTACTTATTTATTCTTTTGTTAAGCACAAATTATCTGAGGATTATCTCCCTTGCCCTCCCCTGACCCATTGCACTCATTGTCTGTGAGGTTGTTCTGGCCTGTTCACTGTAAGAACATCTGTGGATGAGGGAGAAATATGGGTTCCGCTGGCTGCCCCGCTCCATACTTCATAAAGTGGATTTCGAGATAACAGCCACAGGATTAAAATCCAAATTGCTTGGCCAAGCAGAAATAACTACATAATTGACCGGAGTTAACCTTACGCATGAGTAGAGTCCAAAGCCGCTTAGAGATGCGTATGGCTGATGTGTGGTGTTAGTACTGATGCTGGTGGAGGAAGTAATTGTTTTATGATAAGTTTCAGGTCAGAGTGACTGTAGCTCTAGTTACTGTTCTGGGGAAAATATATTATATGGTGCCTTTGTAGAAGCTGAAGCATTTATGTGACAATGCACCAATCAAACAACCAGTTGCTGAAGTTACAAATCACACTAAATGCTAATTAAGGCAGTACCGAGGCTGTATACTGGTAACAAGTAAACATCATTATCTGATTATCTAATTTGGACTTCGGCCATAATGAGATTAAACACAATCCAGGAAACACTTCTATACATGTCTGCTCGATGTTTGCCATTGATTTGCACATGAAAAGTGAGACAGACTGATGTATGTAAACCAGGTTATTAAACAATCCTGTTTCTGTCAAGCATATAAACACTTTGATCAAATGCTGGGCGCTGCAAGCTGATTCCTCCTAGTTGTACTCATTATGTGTTAAAGAACTGCCACACGCTCTTGTACTCTACAAATTAGATTCCCAACATGTTGCACATTTAAAATGTACCTGCTGCAGCCTTGTAATTTCTTAGTGGCTCAGCCCAAAAGCCAACTGATTTCATCTGAAAGTGTCAGATGGCCGAGGCTAACCCGAGCAACGTCAACCAAGCTGACATTTCAGTCCAGAAGGACGTGGGCTTCCCTTATGATATAATTTCCCTACACAAATAACAAACTTCAATTTCACCACGATACCAGATGGCAACATGGCAATTTAACTGCATTTCTTCTCCTTTAAAAAAAAGTATGTTAATGTAAGGCCAAAGGCCAATTACACCCTAATCCGTTTAATGAAAGACTGAAAAATGTAGGCTCTATATGAGTTATGATGCGAATACATAAACAGCTACAACTGGACATTTTTGAGTCTGTTGCAGTTTCAAAAGAAAACACTGTGTTCACCCTCATGGAAACCACTTTGACACATTTGTTTACATAGTTTTTAAGTCAACCAAATATCATGAAAAACAAGAAACAACTAACCATAAGAAAAAAAAAACAGATTGTACTTCAGTTAGAGCACATGTAAGCAGCTATCTACACGATCCACATCCTGTGACTACTTTAATTGGGTTTCAAGGGATAATCCAATCAGTCTCCATCGCTCTATAGTCAGAGCAGACCAAACAGCGTCAAGTGAACAACTCACAGTAATGCAGCGCGTTTGGAGGCAGTCATTACAGCTTCAAGGGCACCTCTCTCATTACCTCCCTCTTAGTGAGGGAATCAGTTAATAAGTGAGGGGAATCAGTTAATAGCTTAGAAGGAAACAAGTGAAGTTAGGGCAAGGAACGGACACCACGGTCCTTTTATTTTTTTTCATTCTTAAGCCATCCATTGTTGAAATCGATTGTTCCGCTTTAGTGATTCCCTAAGGAGCCATTTAGACTGAGTTGGCTGTGGGCTGCACCATGAGCTCTCTCACTCTCTCTTTCAGTGTCTCTGTTTGTCTCTTGCTTTCCTATTCCCTTTCTCTCTCTGTCTCTCTCTCACACACACACACACACACCAGACTCGACCAGACACCAGTGGGTAAAGGTGTTCTTAATGGCCAAAGTTTGATCCACTGTCAAATAGTCAGAGATATACAGTTTCTAGTGACTGGAGAAACAACCTGAGAGGTGGATTTACAGTATTTGCCCTTATAAAATGAATCCACCTCTCACTGTGTGGGTGTGTGTGTGTGTGTGTGTGTGTGTGTGTGTGTGTTTAGACATAACTTTAGCTTGTTCATTTTTATGCATCTTATCCATCTCACCACACTGACATACTGCGCACGCACACACTGTGGTTAGCATAGTAGTCGCTGCATCGTGATTAAAATGTTTGAACTGTCAGCCTGCTTCCCTGCCCTTTAAGACTTTTTTAGAGAGTGTCTGCACCACCAAGGTCCACACACTCTGGGATTAATTAATAGTTTAGCCAGGCCAACACACTTGCAAATGTCTATTCAGTATGGAGGGAGGGATACGGAGGAGGATAGCAGGTGGGAAAGGGGCAGATGGGGATTGGGGGGTGCAGGGGTAGCGGCCAAGAGGATGAGTCAAAAAACCAAGTAGACTGGAGAGGAAAACAAGAAAATAAGATTTGTCTTTTAAGTGGCAACAAAAAACAAGACAGAGAAGAAGAGGGAGTGAGTCACAGCTGGAGAGAGAAAATATGAAAACAGAGGATGCAACACAGAAAAATATAATTAAAGGAACAGAGCAGGAGTGCTTTGTGGATTTGTAGACAGATTCTATCTGGTATGTTGGTCATGCTACACTAGGGAGGGCTGGCTAGACAAGGCTGTGCATGCGCTATGACTCTTCTCTCCTTATCGATTATGTCAGCCAAGCTCGTCCTAGGCGGTTGACACAAACTTCTCTGTGTGTGTCTCTCTTTAACTGTCTGTTGGTGTCTGGTTCAATCTGCACACACATTTGCAAACTCGAAATCCGTGTGTACTATTCCCTAATGTGGGTTTTTCGCCTGCAGGGCCTCTGTGGAATGTGATGAGTATGAGAGTGTGTGTGTGTGTGTGTGTGTGTGCCACTGTGCGAACTTTCAATTAGAAATAACTTTATTGCTCATAGCTCCCTGGAGGCCATGATCAATCATTGTCATCAATAAAGACAGGCCAGTTTGTCAGGAAGCACCCGCAAGCCTCGGGGTTTGGTGGCAGCAGCAGAGGAGGTTCTTAATCGAGGATGGTCTTTTACCAACAGCTGTACCTCAGAAATTGTCTCAGCCTATTTAATCCTATTATGCAATTACCACTTCCCATTGCTTGAAGGATCAAGGCCCACTGAACAGCAGCAGAGGGGGAGAGCAGTGGCAGAAGCATAAAGAAATACTGCATTTGAATTCCTCAACCACAACAAGAACCACAACAGTCTGTCCTTTCCTAAGTTAGAAAACTCCAATTTGTGTACTTTCATGCAAAAAAAAAAATCAGCCTTCAAATCATGTGAGTTAACTTTCTCACTACAAGCAAAGAGGCTGTACAAATCATTTCAAAACAAACTTACACAGTTCAGTGGCTAAAGCTTTGATTTGTTGAAATGACTTGAAAGCAGCAGAGTTCATGTCGAGATTTGAGCAGAAATGTTTTTTTCCCAGGTTTGTTGTATGAGAAGGCACAGTGGAATGTGATTTCAGTCTTTGAATGATGAGCCTCGCTTTTTAGGGTTACAGAGAAAAAAAAAAGTAGTAGCTGTTAAGATGTCCATACAAAAGGTTTAACGTGATAGGTCAGAACAGCATTACATTCCATTAGTTCTGAAACTGATTTCCAGCACAGTCACACAATGGCTGTGTCTCCATTTGTCACCAAAGATGAAACAGGGCAGAAGATTATTGATTGGTCTACATCGACTTATTCACATTTTTTACAGTACTTGTAATATCTCACACCATGCTGATCAGGGTTTAACAGAACTCTAGGGACTGATGGATCACACTGCTTTGTTTTGTAATTTCTTACATTGAAACAGATTAACTCACGCTGTGCACTATAGCTACTTCTGCAAAAGAAGTTATTTATTTTGTTCTATTCAGTTAACAGAACATTTGTCAATAGATTTAAAAGAAAAAGACTAAAACGCTGTAGTATGACTGAAACTTGAATATGAATAGTTATAGCATTAAAGTCTGTATTTGCCACTACAATTAGATAGAATATAGAAGTAATTAAAAAAATGAGTCCCTCTCACGTTCAGTTTTCTTTAAAGGGGCTATTTGTAAGTTTTGCTATTACAAGCTACATATTCAGCCTTATAATGAACAGCTGTTTACTTAACAGTCTTGCCAAGAACTTCAGCCATTATTGCATTTACAATACAAGAGGTTATAATACGCTGTCTGAGCATTGCTACTTTTTCAGGACAGACTGGGTGCTACAGTGACTCAGTATCGGAAAGTGACAAGATGGGCTGACCAGGCCAGAGCTACCTGGTTAGCATGCTAACTTCAGTAAAAGAAAAGAAGCCTAACCCTAACCCATTTCTTCTAGGCGGGTAAATGTTAATACTACTATAGCTATGTAGCATTAGAAAAACTCACAAGTAGATCCTTTAAACATAAATTATCATGGCGTGATTTGATTTGTTTTGATTTGTGTTTTGTGTGAATGTGTTTGTGCAGATTTCATTTATAAGAAAATCAGGTGGAAAGAGAAAGACATTAACACACTCCCATTCACATATGCAGACATAGGCTCTGATCATTGCTGAATCAAAGAGCGCCTCCAGAAGTACCTAACAGCAACCTTTGTACTACACTGAAATAATTGTAGCCATTACCAGAAGTACTGTCATGCTTTAGCAAACAGACAGTTTAACCTTTTGTCAGCAAGGAACGTTCCTGAAAGCAGATTTCTCCGTGTCGGCTTCTCCTGTTGCATTAAAACTAACATTCGCCTTTGTTCTAAAGGAAAGCTGATGGTGACAGCTGTTGGAAATTGTTGTCTCATGAGCTCACACCATAGGAGGGGATATTTTATCTTATTAAAAGCATACAGTTCAAACATCAGGGTGTCCAGAATGGCCAGTGGGTGTTTGTAGCTTACAACATCAAATATGGCCTAAACATCAATAGAGCCCCTGAAAAGATCGACCTCATGAATATATTCATTAGTTAATTACTCAACATATAAAATATGACTGTTCACTTTTTATAAACCCTATTAACCTCAATGTAGTTATTTTATAAAGTATTTTTTTTATTAATTTATTATGATTAGTATTATTTAAAAACCCACATTACCTACTGTGCTGTTACAGCAGGCACAAATCTGTAGAAACTGGACAATGATGGAGGTGTTAATCTATAGACTGTTAATTTGAGCTTTACCTTTCTTTAGGTGCTAATTTTTTTTTGTACTGGCAGCACCCTTCAATCCCTCCCTTAACACACACAGACACATGAAGAGTTGAGCCGTGACCTACTGTACGGCTGTTTTAAACCTCAAAGAAAACCACATCTCAGAGAATCTTTGGACTTTTCATAATATGTGCGTTGCTATGTAACTGGACTGAAGTGTTATTTTACCACAACTGAGCCGTGACAAATGTGAAACTGGGGGGTCAGAAGACACAGATCTACTCTCAGTGAGTTGGAGTGCACGTCTCTAGGTCACAAATTTTCTGCACATCTCACACTTAAACAACTTGTATTTTGAAAATGGAGGGTATTTACAGAGTGCAAGGTAGAAGGAGGAGAGGATATTTTGTTGACAGGGCATGATATTACATTGAAGTAAAAGCCAGAAAGATCGAGAGAGAGAAACAGAAAGAGGGAGAGGGAAATAAAGTTTGAAGCATATGTTGACACACTCTCACACTCACAGGAAAAAAGAAAGGAAGGAGGACAGGGGTCATGTTTGAGTCCAGGTCTCCAGTGTCATCATCAGCTTTCCCCTGTACTCCGACCTCTGACCTCACTTTAATTCATCGGACAACTCCTTTCTCTCTCTCTGCCTGCCTCTCTGCCCCTCTCCGTCTTTATCATCTCATTCTTATCTTCTTGCTGACTCCTGGCTCTCAATTCCTGAGCATATCTCACATTTTATTGTAGCCGCCTGTGTGTCTGTTTGAGTGCTAAGAAGCAGTAATTGGGGTTATCTCTACAGAGGATTGTCTAAATGACTGGGGCTGTGAATCTATTCAAGTACAAGTTCACTGTAGAGAACATTAGACTTGACTAAGTATCCTAAATAATAGGCTACAAATGGACTCTCCGGGTGTGACCGTTTTAAACTAATTTAAGGCCGCTGTAATACTTTTAATTACACACACTTAACTGTGTTGTGTAGTTACATAAAGACAGTGGTTCTCAGCCTCTACTGGATCACAAAGTGTTGTAGAAGAATTTGAAAGATTTTTTTTCTCTTAAATGAGCACACATGTTTTCTTTTCTTGCAACACAAAGAGGAGATTAGCATAGATCATTGATTAAAAGAAAATTGTGGTGTATTACAACTTGGCTCTTACTTTTGTATTTTCATTTCTCTCAGTTGCAATAACACTACACTCACAAGAGTAATTGATGAGACTGGGGACCATGGCAAACTCACTACAGTGGCCCAATAGAGCAAGAAACATTATAATTAGACAGTTGGACAAAAGGTAATTTCACACTTTATTTGGAGGTAAACCAGAAAGTGAGCACACCCAAAATATTGCTAATAGTGCCCCTGCACATGAAAACTGTGCAACAACGTAGGCATTGGAAAGTAATTTCTATTAAAAGTGTCTTTAAATGTATTTTTTTCAAAATCTGATTAACTGGAAGTTTTCATAAATATTCATAATGCATGAGTCTTTAATTCATTTCTCTCCTGATAATAGTTTTTTTTTTACATATTACAGGTTTTGTTTTGTTTTTTCATTGTTTGAATCACAGTTATTCAAAAGAATGGAAATGCACAGACTGATAAATAAACCAGTTTTTCCCCCTTTGGTGTTAAAAGTTTTATTCATTTACCAAGGGCACTTCTTTGCTGATAACTCCTACGATACAAATAGAAGCAGTTTATTGTCAAGTATCTCCATCCGACCTGTGATGCTCATCATGCGGGTCTTGAGAGTCTCCTGGAAACTGAATGTTTACAACACTCAGTTTTTGTAATTATTTTACTGTCTGCTTTTGTTTTCTCTCAAGTAAGGTTGGCTAACCTGGGGTTTTGTTAAAGAAAACTTATGAGAATAATATTGTGTTGTACAAAACTGGAATTATTATTTTATATAAAGTCCCTATAATGGTCAAGAATGAGAAATAATTTAAAAACACAATAACCTATTTTTGGAGTTTCTAGCTCTTCATACAATCTGCAGTCTATGGACTGGTGCATAAGACTTTTGTACTTGGTGTTCTGCCAGGTGAAGACAGTGTCTGAGGTGGGAGGAGTCTCTGAGGATGCCATGTACACTGTTCCTGCTACATTTGGTGTACAGAGACTACAGTCTAGAGATCTGAGCCAAGGATCTTTTTCTACATTTTTTTTCACAGTTTTTATTATTTTACAGCTAAAAAAAAAGAAAATATAATGAAAAATAAAATATGTTGTTCTCAGCTTTATCCATTGAGATAAATCCAGATTTCAAAGCAAAGCTGTGCCTCCCAGAAATGTTTGTACTACTAAAATCCCAGTCGACTTGCTATCTGACCTCCATATGTGGGAGGAGAGGTGCAAGCATACATGCTGCAAGACAAACTCCAGTTAGAGCTTGTAAATTGGTCCATGAAACACTTTAAAATTCCACGCGCGTCAACCTCTCTGCAAGAATTATCTGTGATTGTGTGTGTGTGTGTGTGTGTGTGTGTGTCTGTGTCTGTGCCTGTGTCTGTGTCTGTGTGTGTGTGTGTGTGTGTGACGTCTGCAGCACATGTGAACTTAAATTGAAAGATTGATTTCTCATAATGAAAGACAAAGGGCTGGAAGGGAAGAGTGAGAGAGTGAAGGTGTAGATGAATGCATGGATAGATGACTCTTTTTTTTATTCTTCCACATTTCTCTTCAGGCTTTCACTCTGGTGATGGCTCAGAATGTAAAGCAGTGTGTGTGTGTGTGTGTGTGTGTGTGTGTGTGTGTGTGTGTGTGTGTGTGCGCGCCCATGCATACCCATATGTGTACATTGTGTTTGAGTGTGTAGGTGTGGATTGATCGCTGCAGGGTGATGTTTTATTAAACAGAGGTGAGGACGGAGATAGGAGTGTCAGAGAGGCTCAGTGTTGGTAAAGCCTCTTTCAGTTGGCTTTTCGCTGTGTTTTTTTTTTTTTTTTGCCGTTCCTAAAGTCATGTTCTCCTGCTCCCACTCCCTGCCTCCATTCATCCTCTTAATGATTCCTCATCACCCTCTCATTTCTTGATTTCTTTTTACTCATTCTCTCACTCTTTGAATCCAGTTCTTTGACTCCAGCTCTTTACTGCAGCGTTTCCTCTTTTTGCCTTTTTTTCCACCATCGCCTCCTTTACTTTCTTACTCTTATCTCACTCCTTTCCAAGTAATTATCTCACATGTGGCCCCCATGCTCTTCTTTTCCATTTACACTCTGTTTTTATTTCACCCTCATCCCCTTTTCACTTTTGCTCCACTCATCCTTGTTGCAATTTTCCACCTCCTTCCTGCTTCTTTACTCATCCTCCATCTCTGTGTCTCTCACTCTCCCTTTTTCTTTTCTCTCCCGCCCTCATCCTCCTCCTTCCCCACCTCCCCTGGGGAAAGCTAGCTGATAAGCCCGTTCGAACGGACATGCCTTCACGCTCTCCTTCTCTCTTTTCATTTCTTCGTCTCACTTCTCCCAGTCTCTCAGGTCCTGCAGACCCTCGTGAACTCGATCTACGAATCCCCCCGTGTCTTTCTATCCCTCTTTCCCCATCTTCTACCTCCCCACCCATCTCTCCTCCAGTGTGGGTGGAGAGATAACACAGCATGCATCTATGAACTATTTCATTTCCTCACTTTCTTCCTCCGAACTTACCCACCGTCATCCTGAGGCCTTTCGGTGTCTCTGTAGAGCTTGTTCCCCCCACTTACTGTCACACAGTTTAACAATCAACCACTGCGGAGTATTGTGTGCGTGTGAGAACGTGTGTGATCCAAGGTGTCCAGCCAAAACACCTCTACTTGCATTCCCCTTCCACATTCACAATGTGTTTCCCCTGTTCTCTCTATCCTCCAATCTGGGCTTGAGAAGGTCAGTGAGGGGAGGATCTGGAGGGCCTCTGAGACGCACACTGAGGAGAGGAGGAGGACAAGGGGTGAAGAGGGGTAGCATGTGGGAGAACCAATCAACACGTCCAGTCATGACCTTTGAGATGCAGCCTCTTGTCATGCTCTTCCAGGCTTGACACTCAAACCTTACCATTTTCTCTCTCTGTCTTTCATGCCTACTTCATCACCTTTTCCTTTCTCTATCTCTGTCTGATTCATTGTAATAACTCCACAGCACAACGGCAGCTTCACAAACCAAAGGACATTCATATTATCTAAAGACCTTCAAAGACATTCACATATTCTAAAAGCATATTCAAATTTTAGAATTTATAACTAGGGGTTTTTTTAGCTTTTGTGCTTGGAAAATAACTTGTCTGCAGAACAATTTATTGATTATTATAACAATGGCTGATTATTTCTATGTCAATCAGCTATCCGGTTAATTGACTAATTGTTGTATATATATGGGTTACAGTTTTCCAAACTTCATAATAAGGTTTTTAATTTCACATGTGTCAAGAGGCTGTATTGCATTTACATTTACATTTACAGACACTTTTATCCAAAGTGACTGACAAGTGTGGGACAACACTAAAGCTTCAGTAGGAGGCCTTGGTGTAAGTGCAAAGTGTTACATCAATTCAATTTAGTTGCATGTGAACCAGGAGCAGTGAACTACAACTCATTGCATTAAACATCAGTCTGATTATTTTCTATATTATATGATTTTATGAACATTATCATATCACTTCATATCATGAAGTACATACTGGAGAAATACTTGTATTGATACATATAGTGTTGATTTAAACAGGTGTGACATCCATATGGGCTGATTCTGTACCATGTCAGTGCCAATGCAATAAGGACTGTGTCTTGTATTTATTTTACACACAAGACCGGAGATCATCTCAAATCAGAGACCTGCAATTAACTTTGAATTTTTATTTACCGACACTCATCTTCACTCCTTATGTCCACATAATCTGACTGCACTCTGGCTCACTCAGTGTCCGACGGAAACATTTCAGGAGCAGAGCTTCAGTTCTTCAGCAGCCATGTAAAGTTCAGAGTCATATCAGATCATATTTCACACTAGCTCCAACATCTAAGAACAAAATGAGAAAAATAGACATATGAGAACAGCTATATTGTGAATTCAGCTGTATTGTAACACATAGAGAGCAGGAAGGCCCAGACGCCCCCTCCCTCCTCTCATTTTGTTTCTTCTCCTTATCTATCTATCAGTCATTGATTACAAACAAGGAAAAACTGGTTTTGCTGTATATGTGTTAAGATAAAGTCAATAACAAATGAAATGAGGCATTAAAAATCATTTTTAAGTCAATTACTACCAAATACAACCATTTATACACATTCACAACTGAATTTCACGCTTCAGAGATGCGCGCTGGTCTGGCAAAAATAGACCCGGCACATGAAGATCGCAGAGAGGGGTGGGAGTGAGGGGGTAGAGCTGGACGCGAGATGTGCAGCTCACACACCCAGTGAACACACACACGCTGTGTAGAATAGCAGCAGATGTCTCTGGCAGCCGTGAAGGAGCCAGAGTTTTAGTTGCCGAATCTGAACTACCATAATTCATTATCTTATAACCAAGATCTTCCTCTAACCTTGATATTACCCTAGATGCCTTGCAAAGATATTGGAAAACAGCATTGGAAAACCACTGTATTGAAGGTAAACAACCACATCCTCACTGAAGGTAATCTGAGATTGCAGAATTGTCCAGTTTGGATTTTTCTTTGCTGGGCAAATATAAATCATACAGGGCAGCCATACTTCTTTCTATCCCTTATTTCACTTCTTTTCATTCCCTTAGTGCTGGGTGATGCTAGAAAAGAAGCAGTTTATACGACTTGTTGTGTGATCACATTGAAAGTAAAAGAGCTTTCCTGAACTCAAACGTGGGGGAAATTCTGTGATCACAGAGAGAGATGTGATGTAATAATTGTTTAATTATGGACAGAAGAGTGCATATTTTCTAATAGTTCTGTAATGAATGAAAAAAACTAAATCGAGAGAGAACTTCAAACCCTGCTTAGTTTCTCACCCTTGCACCTCTGGCCAATCAGAGCATGAGGTGGTGAGTAGCAGATTGTTGTTTTTGGAAAGTTCTCCTCCAATCCTGATGTCGGAAACATGGGGAGCATTTCCAAAGCCATTCAGCTATCCGACAAACAGTTGGGATGAAGTACACCAGCACCTTTACTCTCCCCACTTGCCTCCTCTCTTTCCCATAGGATTGCTGCCTATTTCCAGTGAACACAGATGAAAGTTATGTTCAAGTGGGACTTAATCCAAAACAGTCAGAATAGAGATTTGGCAGTTACTTGCTGCCATCCTGCTGTGAGAAGGTCAGCCCATGCTGTTGCAAGCCACACATCTGCTAGTTGCAAGATTCACATCCATATCAAACACTTGAATTTTCCAAGACATCTTGCTGAGTGTGTCACACCGGCAAATGAAATATCAGCAGTGTTTGTCACCAGCAGAGACACTGTTACCTAAGTGTTGAGTTTTATCTGCTGTTGTTTTTTAACTAAAGTAAATACACTTCCCATCATTTCAACAAGGAGAAAATGGATAAACCCTTGTTGATTTGTCAGGTGAAGGAAGAAAAGAGCTTGATTAAAACTGACCTGAAATCATGTCTGAGCAATGTGAATGTATGTCTGAGTGCACTTTGAATTGTGCTGCCCTCTGTCCTTAAATGTTCTTCCTGTGCCCACTCTTGTAGCATCAATTTGAAAATTACACTTAGTAAATGGGACATGGCTTCAAACAAAACATCTTAAAGTGGCCGTTTGGGTGCAAGTAATTGCTCACTTCACACCTCCCATTTACTTTCAGTCAAGTCTACGTGCTCTGCTGTGTGGAGGATATCTCTTTTCTAGTTTTGAATCATGTCACATTCCCAGCAATTAAACAAAAATGCAGTTGCGTGTGTTGCAAATTTAGCGAAAAACCCACAAATTCATCATATAAGACATTCTGCTGCGACTTTCTGATAACAAGTGCCTCTGGCCCTTTCCCTTTCTTTTTCCACCATCTGTCCTTGTGTTTCCTCCCATTTCTTTCCACCTCCTCTCGCTCCAAAACACCACCGGTACACATGTGGAAACGGCATATGATGGTAGAGCAGCAGCTATTTCAGGGTGGCCACTGGCCTATTGATTTTCTCATCTTTTTTTTTCTCTCTCCAATAATGCCCAGTAGAGGTTGTCAGACAGATTGATTGGGATAGTGTGTGCTTGTATGTGTGTTTTTGTGCGCTTTTGTGCTTGTGCTGGCTGCAGATCACCCTGCATCATCATTCTATGTTGAATGAAATGTGCAATTTGAACACTTGTCATCCCCCTCGGACTGTTGAACAAAACACCACAAACAATCAATGACTGAATCAAGCACACATACTGTAGACGGAATACAAACACCAATTGTCAACTGGTTCACACCCGGGAGGGACATTCTCTGATAAAAATCAAACATGGTGCTCAAAGGCACAAACAAAGAGATAGGACTGGCCATGACTTAAATGAAATACTGTAGGTCAACTGCAGCGGATGAATGGCGTATGATTTAGGTGACAGGGTACAGTGTGGTTCTGAATGCAAACTAAAGCAATCCCGAAAAAAAAAGTTTATTTTGAAATTCTTTACCATACAATTCACACATCACATAATTTTTAATATTCAGCAGCTGGCAGTCTCTTGTTGAAAATGTGCATTCTTGAAATCCCAGTAGTCTTCAACAGCTTAATACTATGGCCCCCAACCTCAAACCCAAGCAGGCCCTCTCTCCAACATTGTCTCATTCTGGACTCATTTCTGCCCAGACCTTGATTCACTTTGTACAGAGAAAGGTGGTGTCTCTGTGAGACGCCCATCTGCCTGCAGATGAAAAAGCCTTTTCAATCCCCGGGAGCAAATTGAAACGCTATGATACTGAGATGAAGGTTAGCCAGGTGGTTCGCAAGAAGACATAACCAGTTGAAGCAGATCTTAAAAAGTGATTTCGAATGGAATGACATTTGTTCCCTCCTGGGACTAATCTTACTTATGCATGTCATTGCCATTGCTGAATGAAATCAAGAACTTTAGTCAAGCCGCTTTGCAACTCTGGAAGGTTGTGAGAGAAATAAGTAGATATTAGTTTTATGATATTTGAAAGTTATGCTTTTTCCTCGGCAAAGGGTGGACTCTGTTATTTCACCACTGGAAACGTATGAGTGGATCCTGTATCGGTTGGAGCAAAACAGTACATGGTTTCCTAAAAGTTTGAACTTGCTGTACAATCAACCTTCCCATCTGGCAATAGCTCACAATACAGGTACTACTCATGAAAGATTGAATTGATTTTAAAACTCTATGGTGTCTCCAGAGACATTTAATAGCAACAACAACCTCTGAGCAAGCAGTAGCAGAAATAAAATAAATCATTTTTTCACACTGACATCAGATTACTTCACCAAGTACTCCATCCTGAACAACCAAATAGGTTGGTTTTTTTTTTCAACCCTCTGATACAACCCATAGGAGTGTGTCCTGAAAGAGCGCCCGTGCGGCGGCAGGCATGCTGGAACTTGGTTGTCATGGTTACAATAATAAACATGTGGACTGTACCGACAGTGGCATTCATAAGTACCTCCTCAACATAAGACGATCTTTGTTGTCATGGTTACAATAATATCAATGTGATTAACTTTATCTGAAGGTCATAGATAAAAGAAACTTCCCACTTCACATGGGAATCAAACACTGCTTTCTTCCTGTGTTTTTCTGGCCCATCCATCCACCCAAAGCTGTCGCTCTATAGACCATGTCACCAGACTTTTCCCTTTGCTTCTGTCTACTACTACAGTCATTAGATGTCGCCTAACAATGAAACGTAACCATGGGTCATAATAACCTGCTGCACAGATGACCAAGGGGGTCGTTTTTTATAGGAGGACAGTCTTGATTACTTAAGTCTTAACTGCCTGACTGCATCAAACACATCAAAAAGTTTCGTAGCAGTTAGCAGGCAATTAAAAACTGTTGCCTTTCAAGCTGGCAAACAAACCTGCCTGCATACATCACACGAGGGGACCTTTAGTTGTAAGGGAAGTAATACATGTCCATAACCTCTCAATATAAATGTGCAGTTAATTAAATGCCAGCTGTGTGACACAGCTACTCTCCGGCCTGCTCATTAACCTTCCCCATTCAATATGTCAGAGGAAGTAACCTTTTCACAACTCACTCATGGTCTTGAGACGCTGTTTTCTGAAGTGAATAAAGTGAGGCATTTTCCCATCACTATGCATTTATTATTCTTTTGTTGTTATATAGTCTGCATGTGTAATTTTGCCATGCCCTGATTTTAAAGTAGTTCATTATTTGCGTGGAGCCCTGTGGCAAGACTTGTCTTATTAAAACACATTGGCCTGTTAACTTCTGTTCGGGCATGTCAGCTTATTGAAATAACTCATGTGCATGCATAGAAGTCATGCATTAGAAGAATGCATTCTTAACTCAATTTAGGCGGCCAGTCTTTTATTAAGACGTGTTACTTTTCATTATAGTTGCCCTTTATTCTCACCTGTGCCGGCTGAATTCTTGCCAATACTATTAGTAACACTTTATGCATTAATATCTCAAGGCAACTGCAGGCACTTTATGATCAGAGCAACAATTAATTTTACTTGTGAACTCGGAGCCATTTTCTCATTATACTTATAACTCAGGGGAACCAAACTGATTATGTGTCGTCATGCAGAATCTCATCTAGCCATTTTATGTGGTTATTATTGAAAGAGACTGTTATTATTGGAAAAAGCCTAGGGTGGTTGCTTACCCATAATTCCTCATAATGCAACTGTTGTGTGTGTTTGTGGGCTGGGTGCTATGTTTGCACTTGTCTACATGTGTAAGCAGTGTGTGGGAATTTTGTCCCGCAGTGGCTGTTGATCATTCAATGGCTGAACGGAGGGTGTGCGACCTTGCCCAAGGACGCTCCCACTACGGATTTTCATTCCTCTATTTTCCCAATCAATACTCTGCCATTTTACCTCCGAAACGCCGAGGTAGGGCCATCACCACACCTCAACACCTGTTCCTGGAAACAGCAGAGATCTGTCACAGACCCTTCCTCACTGAAACATGAAATCACCAACAGCAGCAGAGAGAAGCGATGCTACCACTTATAACAGTCGTCTATCCCTTCATGAGGCCCCACAGGGAGCTCTGATGAGAAGTGGGGGAAGTTGAAAGGTTACACCCGTTGCAAGAAACAGACTAGACAGGGATTTGGGGCTCCAACCCGAACAGGAAATGGAACCGTCTCCATCTGGCGGGTTGTTCATCATGAGGTGGCATGTCACATATAGTTTAGGTCGTGGAAATTGCTTCAACTCTCTCACCAGCTGAATTTCGGCAGTGGCTTAAAAACGGCTTTACAGAGAAAGGTGTGAAATGACTTCTCTATCAACTCTAGAGGTAGCTCAGGGAAAGAGTGCCTCCAAGCAAGGGAATCTAACCCCTCCATATTTATACGACACAATGAATAGTTTAGTGTGCCACTGTGGATGTGTGTGTCCTCGCTAAAATATAGTACAACCCACACAGGAGGTTTTATACATACATAACCTTCCAGACTCTCCTTGAAAAAGAAAAAGCGTCTTAAATGCATTAAACAGAAGTACATGAAGAACTTTTCTCAGCTTAATATTAAATGAGTTTTCTTCACTTGGATGATATAAGTTTTTTTTTTTTCTTTTTCTTTCTATTACAAGAATTTTGAAATGAATGATGATTACAGTGCTGGGGAACCTGGTATTGATATTGATTGTTGGTGAGCTTAGTTGTGATAATATTGGTGTTGCTGAGTTTCCTGAGCTACACTCTCTCTTTTTTATCTGCTCGTTACTGAATGACTTTCATTATTTAATTATGCACTGCTGTAAGGGAATATGACACAAGTTCTTTTAAATGACTCGCATCTTTCTTGAAGCCAAACTGAATAAATTCATAGCAGGGGTGAGAGCTATATAAAAACATGCAACTCAATAATGTGTTACCAATGTAATACTGTCTTTCTTTGCCATTGTATAATAGAGTTTAGTTTTATAGAATCATCATACATCATTATTTATCATGTCTGTTAACAAAGCTTTTATCTGTGTTTTTTCTTCTGTGGTCTGTTGGGGATATGTGCACCTCCTCCTCCTGAATGACCCATGCCACACACCTTCCTTACTGCAGGTAAGAGAACAACTTCATCCCACCACTATACACTTTGTGTTTTTTTGCCCTCCAGGACCGCTTAGTGGCGATGATACCTAATGTGAATTAAAGTTTGCATCACTGACATGAACATATAGCAAAGGACTGATTGTGAACTTGTATTTGCATACTCAGCGCACACTCCTGGATCTCATTGAATATTCATATGCTGCAAAACAAGTCACAGAGTTTGAAATAGAGATTGCTGTCACAGCCTGTGAATCACGGAGCAATTTTAGCTCTTGAAGGCACTGTAATCAGTGTTGCCTGCTGTCATCCCTTATGTTCACACACAAAGACAGATACATACGCACACACATGCACAAACTCATAGCCACACACACATATACAGACATGCATGGGCACATATATCCACTTCATATCGCTGAGGTCTCCTTTAGGCCAGGAGACAGTTTTAAGAGAGGCCCAGTGAAGGGTTTGTAGCTTGATGTGTCACACACTATCACTTCAGATGCACTCCTCTCTCAAATCTCTCTTCACTAAGGGGGAGACCTAATAAACCCAGCGGACAGCTACAAGCTTGAAGTGTCATGCTGCATCCATCCGAATAGTCCCTTCAACTCACGCTCAGATGTGACTAAGGGATTCTTAAAAGTGGTGAAAGTGTTTATCTCCCAAACCAACAGTCAGAGCAGAAAACTTTGGGGGGAAAGTGGGAACGATTAGAAGCCGTCTCTCACCGCTGTGCTGGTGTAATTTCCCCTTGCCCATCAGGCTGAGTTAGTAGTGTCACTTCTTGTTAATGGGAGGAAATGCTCGCGACCTTTGAGGCACAGGGAAGGGACTTTGGTATATGTCTTCCATTTTCGCTGTTCTCCTTTGTTCTGTGACAATTACGAAAAGGTCTGAGAAAAGTCTGAGCTCTAAATGAAACTAGTCTGAATAAAAGGGGGCAGGAGGAAAGGAGGGAATAAGAATGAAGGATGTAGAGATGACAAGACAGAAATTAATGGAGAGAAAGAAAGGAGGTTGTACATAATATTTGAATGCAGCAATGAGTGAATGAGTAGCATTTCTGTTGTTTTACCAATTTAATAATAATGTGTCACCAAATACAGTTTTGATTATATGTCATAAAATTAGCAATAACATAAGTCAGGGGACTGAGTGCGAACAGGAAGAAATAAAACATGTCACAGTCTGGTTTGACCATCTTTTGCATGCCTTCCCATTTCTTCTGGGCCAAGACAATGTTGCCTCTGATTTTATTTCATCAGCCCAGCAGGGCTGGACGAAGTATGGCACCCCCACCCCACCCCCCCAACGTGCCATAATTTTTAATTCAAACCTCACAGAGCTCTACTCCTGGGAAGTCACCTGGTTTCATTTATATGTCTGGCTGTGCTGACTATCCTGCTCATAAATTGCAAATGTGCTACTTCACAGTGTTTAGATGTATCACTTGTTCAGCCTGATGAGTAAATCATCGTTGGTGTTCCTCCCTCACTCCCCATCCATCTCTCTCCCATATTAAACCACAGGACTGATGTTCAGAAAGTTGAGTTGATGTGCACTGTGGTATGTAGCCAATGCTGCATTACAGATTTCATGTGTCACCTGCAGATTTTTTTATTTATTTTTTATGTGAACGTCCGTATGAGTGTTAATGTGTTTCTGAGTATGTGGAAAAGAACGGGATTAGTTTTAGTTTGACTCATTGCTGGACATTGGCTGGTGTGTGCTTTTCTGTCCAAATGGCAGAGTGCTGAAGAGCGTGCCAGCGAGGAACGGAGGTGCTTCACATCCAGAGCGGAGCTGTTCATTTAGATAAGAGCAGCAGCGCATTCAGGACATGAAACAGAGGGTTAGGGCCATGGCCCGTAGATCAGCCAGCAGCCCTGGATTTACCGGTATTTCATAGGGAATTTAGTAGGGAAACTGGGACTAATCCTGTTTGTAAAAAGTCACAGGTAGAGGGATTAAGGCCTGTTGTGTTGTCAGCCTCAACATAGACACAGTCTTGGCAGTAAGGAGGGAGAGATGTGTGCTGGTCTCTGAGTGTCTGTGTGTGTGCGTGTAATGGTGTTTTGGCGAGAGTGCGCGTGAAGTGCCAGGGGAATTTGCGAGGATGGGGGAGCATAACTGACCTTCAGTAAACACACACATATGCAGGCACACACAAACGGGCACATGCAGTGTGTGGATATTGCATTACATGCTTATTCATTCACTCAAAGCTCAAAGATCAGAGTCTGTGGTGTAAGAAAAAAAGGGAAAAAAAGTGATTCTCTGTTGCATCTTTGAGTCAAAAGCAAACCTCATTCACCTTCACACATGCTCCATTCTGTCCTTTGAATTTGGCAGTAAAGCCAGATTAGTATTAAAGGGAACTCTCAACATATGGCTTATAGGAGTTATGTCGGTACTTAAGGAAAATGCAAACTTTTTTTCATCGTTTTAGCTTGATTTCTATTGGTTGTTACGGTAGCCTATTTCAGTCAACAGCTTAACTGTTACAGACAGGTTTAATTATGAAAAAGGAAAACACCAAAGGTCTAAAGTCTTTTGATCTCTGCAGGACACATTGATAAATACTTTTACATACTAATGATTTTGTTATTTGTAGATTGTCATCAGAAGTGGGGTTTAAAGTTTGCCCTGAGGATGCTACTGAAGGAAAGTCCATTGCAATTTTTTTTTAAGTAAAAGATGAAAACATTTTACACATAAAGGTCACTTCAGTCATCATGGAGTTTACTGCTGTGCAATGTCTTCAATGCCTCTGAAGGAGAAGGAGATGAGGTGTGGAAAAAAATAACTACAGTTAGAGTTAAGTTGAGCTTGAGGCTTCAAATGTTAGACAGAAAAAAAACCTGCTCTATAAACTGGGTACACGGAGTTTGAAAGATGAGGGCATTTAAAAGGCAGGATAGGTCTAATGGCATATGTTATTAAATGGCATTATGGGAATTCTAGGATCCAGCCTTTTTGAAGCTTGACTGATACTAAGGACTAAAAGTCATATATCATGGCATCTGCTGCTCCAATTGCAATTCCCCTAACTTTATAGAAGTAGAATACTAAATCACCAGTCTACTCCCTTTAAGGAATTGTGCCTATTAGATTATGACATTTCTCATAACAGCCTCACATTGGACTTAGATGAAAGGTCAAGAGGTCACAGAAACATTATGATTCATCCTCTGGGGACCACAGTTATCTCCAGCAGTGGTTCCCAACCTTTTCCAACTCATGGCCCACTTAAAAATGTCAAAAGTGCTGGCGGCCCACATTCGACCCCGTAACATTACGGAGGCCAAATAATACCTTCTCGTTATTCAGCATTATTTATTTTAATGATAACGATGAACATTCAGGACTTTCTTTTTTGTGTGACAGGGGCCATCAGTCTATTGACTTTCTTTCCTTTTAATTCTTCCATTTGCTATCCATTTTATTTCTCCAGTTTTTGCCATGGATGTAATATTCTAGCGCTAAAAATCTGTATCCAGAAAATCTAAAATCCAGTAGTGGTTAAGACAATCTGTCAGTTATGTAGAAATGGGAAAGAATAATAAAAAATAAAAAAAACTGCCACAAAACAATGTTATGAATAAATGACAGCAGAGATGACAGACAGCAGCTGCTGTGAGACCCACTTGGCAAAAGCATAAACTGCAGTTTTAAAGGAGAAACATAGAGCCACAGATGAACGGTACATTAATTTCAGCCTTTATTTACACTTGGTAAGACGCATTGAGGAGAAACAGCCGTCTTTAATAAGTAGTGCTGTGTTTACAACTTTAAAAAAAAGGACCACACACACAAAACAGAAGAATATATAAAGAAAATAAAAGACTGAAATCACCAACACAAAGGCAAAGACATTACACTAATGCATCAAAGTACAAGGGAGGGCAATATACTGTAAGTATTAGCAAAGAATCAACAATGCATCTTTATTCTAAACAATTACAATTAAGATTAATGTTCTTTTAATGAGTTCACAATGCTCAAGCTCAGTATTATATAAAGTTGAAACCTGGAGCTGAACCAGTCTATGGACCATGTGTTGAGAACCAGATTCCTATCTTTATAACTAAGCAAAATCCAGTGGTGCTGTCCTCTTATGTAGATGGAGATAGTTGCTTAAGGCTAGATTGAGCATTACAATATAGGACAGTGTCATCAGCATAGTAAAGCTGCACCAGTACATAAGGTACAACACAATGTCATTAATGTAGAGGACAGACTGTTGTGAACAGGACGGAACAGCTCCTTAATCCTTCATTGGAACACTTAGTTTTTATATTGGTTCATGCTACAGAGCAAAGAGAAAGGTCATAGTCCAGAGTAAATGGCTTTGAAAAAAGGACTCAGATGAATGAGTGTGTGCACACAGAAACATGCAGTAGCGCAGTACATATGTGCACAGTGTTACCTAACATGTGCCACCAAATGTCTCGGCCTTGTGCCTCATTTAACCTGGCAGAGCAGCCTGTAATAATCCTGCAGATGGCCACATCTATTTCCTCTCTTTCTCTGCTTTCACACACACATGTCCACACACCTCCACTGCCATTTTCTCTCCCTCCTACATCCAAATCTGCAAATCTGGCTTCAGTTGAGAGCCTCTCTGTCTCTGGCTCACACTGTCTTCTGTCATGGTCTTTGTTGGCTCCCTGACCTTCCCCAACAACAGTTTTATTCTTTTTGTTTTGCAACATTTCAAAGCCACAGGAACCCTATTCTTCACCATTTCTACACCCACAGAGGCACAGAAGAACAGCAGGAATATTATGTGAGCTCCTCAGACAAAACCTGGAGCAAAGCTGGAGCCAGGTCTGATGGCTTGAGTGTAAAAGTTACCTGTAACACTTGTGGTCGTGTTTGAGCAGCTGCAGCTGTTCCTTTCTCCTCTTCACTCCGTATCCTTCCTCTGTCCAATTCTATTTAATTCCAGGGCACAGGGAGGGGCAGAGCTTTCAGATTATTACAATCAAGTCGTTGCTCGTCGTAATGATAGTAGTCACACTTATTCTTTAAAAATCACCTCTTCTTTCAAAGATACTTCTTCTCTTGCTCTGTCAACATCTCTGTTTCTCTATCTCACACACCAACTGTCAGTCTGTTCAAAATTCAACATGCATCACAGGATCATTGGCGCATCGTGCTGCAGGCTGCTATGAGCTTCTCTCCAGGACAGAAACAAGACAGTACATAAGGTACACATATAATTGTACTCCCACAATGCAACATCCAAGCCCAGTCAAAGTAATAAATTCTCCCTTTTGTCCCTTCCATGCACACACTGTCGTTATGCCTCTCTGCCACGCTCCCCCCCCCCCCAGAGGTGCAGATAAAATAATTGAGAAAAGAGAGACAGGAGGAGATAGTGCTCCAACATCGTATGATGCCAGGCCCGAGCCAGCCAGCACTATATTCCTCACCTATTAATTTGACTTCATGAATGAGCTGGCATTGTGCTGTGAAAATGACTGGAGATTAGCACTGATTAAAGAGGGAAATCAGTTAACATAAGCACCACCCCCACATCCTCTCCAGCATCCCTCCTAATTAAATGCAGCCATGTGGAGCTGGGGCTTGTCGAGCCTGACTCTCTCCTGGGCCTCAGCTCCACTCCTGAAGCCCGCATATCAAATATGTAAACCACTTTCGATAGCGGACAGATGGAATTAATTATTTCCTGCTAGTTGAATGATGAGGCTACATGAAAGTTAGTGTGGGCAATTATTTTTGACATTAATGGCGCTGTGTTTTTGTGTTTCTTCATCCTCATATGAGGCAGGATGAATAGAAGACTCCGCAAACTGTCGAAAGAAATGTATAATCTTCAATGTTTTGACATGTTCCTTTAATCGTCAACAGAAGGCACGTTTTAAAGTAGTTTTGAAGCTTGGCGTTCCTAGCTCCTGCAGAAGAGTGTAACAAAGTGGTCTGGGTTGACTGATGTCCAAGGTAATAGGAGATGATTTCTAAGTATAGAGGAAATGGCAGATTTGATCTGTTAAGGCTGAATCCAAGGGTAAAGTCAGATACAGGAAAACTTTATTCATTGCTGCAGGGAAATTTTTGTTACAATTACACAACATGCAGCCAGGAAAGAGGAGGTAAATAGCGAAAAAAGGAAATCCTCACACATTGCTGTTTGTACATTTGCATTTGTGCATTTTTTTCTATTCAGTTGCTGTGTATTTATTATTATTAATAATAATAAAAACACAGTAAGTGAATAGAAAAAATTGCAGAATCTCAAGGCCTCTTTAACATTAGCATACAGCAGGTCCAGGCTAGTCTCCTCTGGTAATGCAGTCACCAAACTCAGTTAAAGTGGAGAGCCTTGTCCAGTCCAGTCTCACCGTAACAGTGTGGATGATGTCACACACAGTTGCCGGGTTAGCAGAGGGAGTGAGGTAATCAACAACCAAGATGGCGTGTGAGAACTACCTGACGTGGGGATACATCCACACCACAAGCTCAATACTGTAGTCATTCAAATTCTACAAATAGAAATAGTTAAAGGTTGCAGTTCTGAAGCTGGAACAGTGTCTGGCAGCCTGCTAAGACGCTCTGTAGCCAGAGCGTCGTAATGAGTGTCCACCTATCCTGCGACGCCTTAAACAGGATGCTTAACCCATTTACAGCTGCAGAGGAGGCTCCACTGCTCCACAACCCCTTTGATATTATGTGTCAAATAGGATTATGCAAGGAAATACAAACACAATTCTTCCAAAATTTGCTTTCCAGAACCTTGACTGCCCCCCTCAGTTTGGCCTTCCAAAATTCATAATGCCTTTGGCCTTCTGTACACCTGCATGTTGCATAAACATGAAATTGTTCATTCTGCCTGGCCTACTGGTGAATTAGGTCCTGAGGCCATCTCTAGTGTAAGAAAATGCATGTTGACTCACACACACACTCGGAGCCATGCCAAAGGAACTAATAAAACATCACAAACTGACTCGACCTCCTAATCTGCAATTCACTTGCTTTCGAGCGCGCTCTTCCATTCTTATGCTCGTGAGCAGACATTACAACGCAAGGCACCCTGTTAATGGAGAGGAAATTATATTCACTTCATGGGAAGGGACAGCTATACACCTATTCCCTCCGTGTCACCAGCTGTGAATTTTACATCTGCATCCCTTCGGTTGCAACTGACAAGCAGGAGCATGCTCCATGTAATATGGATGAGGTGAAAAGGATGGAAGCAGAGGGGAGAGGATGGTGAAGGAGATATCACACAGAGATAGAACCGTAGAGGACAGGAGATCAGTGGTGCCTCTCTGCTGTATGTTCATCAAGGCACCTTCGCACCGGCCATAAGTACGCGCGCACTTAGGCGAATCTGGTAAACACACAGAGGCCCCTCAGCTCACCCACATAAACACATAGACACACACTTACTGACTTGATATATCCACAGAAAACAGGGTTTCACATCCTAGAGGCACTTGAGAGCTTGGTTAGATGTTTTTTATCACAGTCTCTCAGGAGCTGTAGAGTAAAGAGAAAAGGCTTCAGGAAACGGATGCAGGGGAATGCTTTCAGAGTGCACCTGACCATGGTGGAAGGCACATCTAAAATAGTTTTGGTATGCAGAGTATAAAGGAACACTCCATTCAATAATAACATGCTCTGGGAGTGAGGTATGTCCTTCTGCATCCAGTGGTGTCGAGAGAGTATGGCAAGACTCAATGCATATTTCACACAGTGGAAATAGTGACTTTAGATTGGCTTGATTTGATGTGAAGCTTGCCAAGAACATGCACACACACACACACACACACACACACACACACACACACCCTTGTTATAATGAAATGGCAGCATGAGCCTCTGCTGTACTGGATACATTTCTCAGACAGTCGAATTACGTGACGTGGAATGCGTGGGATGTTCATTTTAAAATATTGTTTTTAACACTGTCACAAGTAAATGAATCATCTTCTGAAGTAATGTATGAAAATTAGCATCTGCTGTCTGCTCGCAATTTCTTCTTATGGCAGCTTTATATATTAAATTAAACCTGATAAAGCTGCACACAAGTTGAAACCACTGCAAAAGAATTTATTTGATTTTCAAACTCTGTTATCAAACTCCCTGAATCTCAGTCCGTGTTCTTATACCTGCATAAAAGATCTTCCCTTTTGTAATAAAAGGACGTGTTGTGCAGTGGGTTCATGCATCAACCATTATAACTGCAGAGCCAATGAGTGCTTCTTCTATATTTTATCCCCATTTCTTAGATTTGTCGAAGCAGAATATGAATAAGGTGAGGTTGGTTTGTCTCATTGATTTCCCGCAACGATTTTATCATGTTTCTGTTCAGAGGTCAATACTGCAGCTGACCCGAATCTGCTATATATCAAATACTAATGTGCAACGTCAACTTTATAGGGTGCCTTTGATTTTAACTTCACTCGCCTAATGCTTTTGCCCTCGCTGGACTGTTTTAATCCCCTTGGTTGGGTGTGAGAGTATGAATCATATGCACCTTGAACATAGAAGGCAGAGAGGCCATATGGCCAGGCTCTAGAATACTATACTTCACCCTGATTTGAAGGTGGCAAGGGCTCTCTGGCTGATGTATCGGATCTGGCCTGACGGATGTGTAGCTCTGTCTCACCGCAAGTGACAATTACACTGACAAAGTGTAGTCTCATACAAAAGAATGTCCCATATATATTATGAAAGTTAAAAGAATGAGTACAGAAAACCTAGGCCAGACTTTAAGGCTGGATGGAGGGTAGGTTACAGTGTGTGTGGGTGTGTGTGTGTGTGTGTGTGTGTGTGTGTGTGTGTGTGTGTGTGTTCTGCACGTTATGTTTATTTAACATGGTACAAGATGTGCTGATTTGTATACCGACATGGGGCTCTGAACATTTATTTTGTGGTCACATGTTCTGTTGGTGTGTGGCACATTTGTGTGTGTGAGTGCGTTCGCAAGCACACGTGAAGAAAGTAATTTGCAAACCAATAAATTCCTTTGGTCAGTCCCTGTTTTCATTTAAAGCAAAATTCATATTTTACCGAAGAAGAGAGGCAACAGTGCACTTCCACACTTCATTTCTCCTCTGTGTGCCTGAAATGAAACGTTTCCACTTCTCAGACTGAGGGAATGATGTTGACTGGCAGGCCCTGAAGGGGCCCCACTGGCCCAGTATGCTGCTATAGTGCCTAATCAATATAGTCATGCTTCAACCATGACTTCAGTGCCGACAGAGGAGGCTGCTCAGTGCTGACAGGATGTTTTCATTCACACTGGAGCCATGACATGACTCTGTTTCATTCCACACTTTTTGCTTAAAAATCAACTTTATGGTCCACCAGAGTAAAACTTGTTTAAACATAAACAAATAACACATACAACAAGACAAAAACACTTAGGTATGGCGTAAACTACAGCACAAAAGTAAAAAAAATACTGATAAAGACATTTTTCTCAGACTCACAGTTCAGCATCTCAGACTGAGAAAATAAAAGATGAGAACTGTTTGTCAGGTTGCTTAAGGCTTTATCCCCTGTCCTGACGATATAAAGCTCACTCAGCTTTATCTGGGGCTTCCCAGTGATTTAGCTGGCAATGCCAAATATTCTAGCCAGCTTACTCCTAATCTCACTGTTCAGGTGACCAAACCATGAAGTCAAGTGGAATGTCAAAACACTCACAATTTTGTAGACGATTTCTAAGATTGACTCACTCGCTTGAAAACTGTGAATTCTCCTAAGAGCTCACCTGGTAGTCCAGGACTTAACAAGATATGTGAAACTTTCAACAGTCACAACAGGTTGGCTGTCAAATACAACAGGCCCTGCTTGGCACAAAGCGTTTGGCTACTTTTGTACCATACCAAGAGCTGGATACTCTCATCACTTGATCAGCATGTTTTCTGGAGAACGCCAACTAAGGCAGTGGCATACTAAGAACACATCCTTGAGGAGCAATGGTACTTGAGTAAGTCAGACATTGTTCCACTGACACAGACTCTCTATAGTCAAGTGATCATTAGGTTTTAATGATCACCGAGTCTTTGTCACATGTGTCTTCATTGACTTAAAAGCTACAAAAATACTGTGGCATGTCCTCTTGGATGCACAAGATGTTTACTAGAGATATTAAGTGCATCATTTGCACCTGCACTAATTTAGCTTCAGGTATCATGGTTGACTTAAACATGGGATTCTGAAGATTACACGTCCTGCTCTGTGTTGAAATAATTTTGATTTCATTCATACTCGTGTCATTTTCATTTTTAATTGTGTGACTGATTTCTATGCTTCCTCTGTAATTATTCAGTGTAATGACTTATGAAGCCGTAACCCAGTCCAAGCAAAGCACGAGCATATTCACCTACACCATGAGTATTTATCAACAACACACCTCAGCACATACAGTGCGAGATAAAGCACGGCACTGTGCAGTACTGATAACGAACCTCTGGTGCCACTTTCCAGGTTGCTTCAGCGACAGATTTAACCTGTGAAAAAAAGAAAGTTTTCCTGTGTTACGTACAACAGAGTCAGCAGAATAAAACCAAACATCTGCGATATCCCACATCTACATACACACTTCTCATACACAAGGATTGACCACGGCGATACCCCTTTCCCACACACACACACACACACACACACACACACACACACACAGACACACACACAGACTCACAGACTCACACACAAACAATGGATTCCATCACCAGCAAACACGATAGTCCCACACTAACCCACCCCTGATAAATGCACCTGTTCTATATTGTGGTGATATTGAGCATGGGTTCATCACCTTGTGCTCCACTGCAAAGTGAAGTGTTTAATGAGAGTGAGTAAAGAGTAGGTCTGTGCCGTTCTGGCCCAACTCCACCCAGTGGCCTGTGAAATAGACTGCATTTCATGCCATTTCCACCAACAGACGTGAAGGAGCTAACAGCCGTGCCTCATGTCTCAGCGCCATCTCCTTTGCTCGCTGAAACATAAACACCTGAGAAATTTTCATACGTTTACTTATTTCATGCATTTCTCACCTCCCTATTTCACTTTAACGCTTGCATGGCTCAGTGGCTCCGATCATTTGGTGCGAGGCAGCGACATGGCGGAGCAAGAGAGAGACCGAAAGGGAGATGGAGAGAGGTGTCAGGAGGAAGTTGCTGAGGTGACGACCTGATTGATTTTTAAATGAACTTGAATTTGTGGGTTTATTCCCTTTGCTTAGTGCCTGCCAGAAATCCTGACTGGCTGGGATTTTGATTTTGGTCAAGAGCAGCAGCGGCAGGCATTATAGGTGCAGGGGATGATTGAGGATCATGGGGGGTGGGGGTGAGAATGGCCTTGGTGAAGGGTAAGGATAGCAAAAGAGATTTCTTTTCTTCAGTTTAGTTCACTGACATGTCGAGTCCATTTTTTAAAAATACACAGAGAGTAGCCGAACATCCATCACCCTTATGGATATAAGAGCGATTGTTGTTTCCTATTAGAGTCGGAGCCTCCTTGTGAGACTCCTCAATCAGTGATTGTGTGTTATTAAAACTTATTTTGGGGCTGCGTTCACTCTTTCATCCCTGTGCACAGTGTAGCCTTGATGTTTCTGGTTTAACAGTACCGTGCTGGGCAGGTGACAGGTCTGTTCATAGTGTGTGTGGTCTTAAAGACACAGGAGGAAAGGGACAGAAATTAGCATGTTCACCAGGGTGCTGTGTGTACATCAATGCCAATCGTAGCCGGAGCCGATAAATACCTGCATCTACTGCAGAGTCATTTGACCTTGGTGTGAATGCTGATTGTTCCCTTTAGCTAGATGTTAGTGTGTCATAGCAGGTTTTTTGCCCAGTGGAAAGGGGGCTATACTGTAACATGTAGCTGTTAAAGATACAGATATAGAGCTACAAGGTAGTCTGAGTATATTATATTCACCAGAGGCCAGAAACATGACTTCAGATGAATGTTAATGTGGCTCCATAACTCCTGTGTATGTAAATAGGGAACTATTTGTCAGCTTTATAAGTCAATAATATGTCAATTAAGGAGTCTAAGGAGTCCAATAATTATGGCATAAACTGAGAGTATAAAACTTTCCATTAGCATAGACTCATACATAAATCATCATAATTATTGACCAGTCATCGTAAGACAAGTACAAAAGTTGAAGTAACCTCCCTATCACTCGAGCAGCCCCCACCTGCAAAGTAAGCCCTGAAGGAAGGGAGGCCATGACAGTGCACCATTCAGCACACTCCACAATGTAAATTAATGTAAATATGTTATACCTTCTAGAAATAAAGATTAGGTCATTATCTGCTGAAGCACACAATAATGTACACAACTGTATACTACTGCATCTTCATTTGTGTTTTCAGCGAGCGATCCACGTTTTGTCTCTTTAGCCTGAGATGGAATTATATTGACAGACTGTCAGCCGTCACAAAATACTCAGGCTACGTGCATTTGATGTTTTTATTTATTTATTTATTTCTAATGCCACAGCTGCAAAGAAGTGAGGAGTTTTCAGGCTTTGTTCCTCCTCAGTATCAAAAAGTCACCAAAGCGTGCAGTCTGTTCCTGCCAGCCACTATTTACTCATCGTGGATGGCAGCAACAGACTCCAAAAGGATGAGTGACTGTCCTTGACGAAAGATGCCAAGTTTGTTTGTCAAATACTTCTTACGTCGGATACACTGATATGCTGATACTTGCGTGTCATATTGAGCATAAGCGTCTATGTTGAAGGTAACACATCCTTTCTATGTAGCTTAAGTAGATCAGCCTCCTGTGGATGACATCACTCTGAATGAATAATATAGCCATGTCTTGCCATTGGTGAAGCACACAAGTAAAAGCTCATTAAACTAGTAGACTGGGAGACAGATGGAAGTCTGCATGTCTGCTCTGCTCTTCTAATGAGGTTGTCCCTGGGAAGCTTAGTGACTGATTTCTATTAGGAAAGGGGGGGTTTGGTGCAAAAGAGGAGGGATGGGGAGAGGATAGAGAGGGAGGACGAGGCTGTGTTTGTGGTTTTTTGGTTGTACTTCCACAGTTCAACTTCCTCTGTTCCTCCAGGGAGAGACACAGTGAATGCGTCAGTGACTTATGAATCCTTATCAAACTTCTACTCCTTGCCTTGGTTTTGTAGAGAAACTTTCTTTGTCACATTTCTGATGAATTAAACTGAATTTAATCTATTTTTCTTTGTGCTGGGATAGAATAGAGTGTCCTTAAAAGCTCTATTGTCAGAGACAGTGGCAAAAAAGATACCTAACTGCCTTTCCGAGCAAAATGAGTTGCCATTGCAAGCCACATTACCATGGCAACAAACCGAGTTATCGCAGTTCATGTACAGGAATAATGTAGTGCCCGAGTGCTGTTAGCGTCTGACCTCATGATATTTTTATGAATAGATATTTATTCAAGCTTGATAAATCACAGTTCCCTGCACAATTCCTGAAGAATGGTGACAGCATTTTTTTGTCATTGCATGTATAACAAGTGCAACAATTAGAAAAAAACTAATGCGAGAAATTGGCTTACGAGTTTTTTTCTTCACTGGCAAAATGTTGTGCATTAAATCTAGATGTTGTGGCTGAGTGCATGTATTTTTCATTAATTTTCCTCCTCAGCAGTGTCCTTTAGTCTGATACTGAACTCTGTGATGAACATCTCTCTCTGCCATTAGCATGATTTTTATTCATGTAAATGTGATGGGATCATTTGCGAAGACATGTCCTCATGAATAATAATCCAAGGTTTTTATCCCAGAGACATAACATGTTCATTTTATGTAGCTGCCTAGCGGGCAGACCTGCTTTGACCTCTCTGTTATTCTAGGAAGAGATCAGACTTTTAGTCTGAAAGGTTTGCTTAAGGCTGGAATATAGTATGGGGTGGCACTGATTAAAACACTGATGTTATGCATCTGATTTCCCTCCACAACATCAGTCAGTGGTCTGAATAAACCAGAATAAATCCAAAAACGTTAGGATGTTGAATGAATGAGTCATCATCAAAGTAAATGACACAAAACTCCACATATTTAAATCAGATTAAATCCAAGCATTTTTTTTCTGTTCATGTGCTTCAAAGGCAGCATAGACATTATGCAACAGGAAGAGGTAACTCACACCGTGGTTATCATTTACCGTGCACATTTTTGTACAGATTTCCCAGTCCAAAGCTACACTCCCTGTTGAGAAAGTGATATTTAGATGAAGGAAAGAAGCTGCCTCTACTGTTTTACCGCTTAGGCCATCTGGCAAGATTATCATATGCACAGCTTTGCTCCCAGAGAGCCATTACAGGAAGATGAAGTAAGATGTGTGAAGTATGAATCGTGAAGTCAGTACCATATGGAAGCAGCCTAAAGGATGTAAGGAGAAAACTCTTGATTGTCTCAATGACATGAACTTTATAAACTCCTATGAGCTTTGACTGAACTGTCTTTCCTATGCTCCTTTCTCATTTAAAATAATATTTCTCTTGGATAAAACTTCGTCATGTCTTTTTCATGCCTGCAAGTTGAACCTTATCATGTTTTTTTGTAGGGAACCTCTGAAATTAGCTGCCATGGGGATCTATAGTCTGCAACAGCGATCAGCGAAATGCTTCTAGGGAAATGGATGGTTTTTATTAAGATTTCACAGTGAAACAGAATGGCAACAAATTGCAGCTAATACTGCTAGTTGAAGTTAAATGGATGTATAACAAATGTAAACTCTGGCTCTGTGCTGCGTTTTCTGTGCTGTTACAAAGAATCTGAATACCACTTAATCCCTCTTTGCTGTTGTTGATTAGCTACTTGTGGACATAGAAAAGGATGGGACAGCTCTGCAGGGACATTTACCAAAGTGAAATACAATGTTTCATGTTTTTTTGCACTTACACCACATAAATGTAATGATATGGAAATAATTGATTGTACTATGGAAGATTTAAAATGTGAGGACAGGAATTTCCCATGTAACATTAAAATGAAATCAGAGCACCCACATCAGAAAATTGTATTAAGATAGTATAAAATGTTATACATTGCAAATCATCCATCCTGTTCAGCCACTCAAGGACATCCAGTTATATACCTTGTGAAGTGAACATCTATTAGAAGTGGCTTAATGCTAGCCAACTGATAGTGTATTCACATTATCGTGGCAATATCTTTTTCATGCACCTTGCAAACTGCACAAGTGGTGCATTGCAACAGCTCCGTACAGATGTCCGCTTTGCACCCAGAAGAACTGGGGTGCAGTAAATATTGAAATTTGTTAAACATTGACCTGAGCTGCACAGATCTTCATCTTCACCATCGGCTGTTGAGCACTGCTTGAGCTGAAAAATGGAAGGAAAAGCTAACATCAACATCAAAAACCAAATTGGCCTCATATCAAAAATGATATTAGCTTGGTGAAATATCAGTACACAGGTATCGGGTTTGTCTCAAAAACACAGTTTGAGTCATTGAAACATAGCAATCTACTACTGGCAACATTAGTATTAGGAGCTAAGGTGGCATTGTTTAGTAATGTTAGTGTGCCAACCACCGCATTGCCACTGTAATGTGAATACATGATCCATGGCCCCACCCACACAATGGATTGGATAGTTATTCATTGATTTATTGATTTATTTATTCATTTTCATTTTGGCTTTTCCAAAATGTATTTAATATTGGCTGATCTCAGGTGGATAACAGTGTCAAACAATGCACCTCTTCACTTTGTTTTCTACATTGTAATTTCAGTTTGGCATTGAGAAAAATTCATGTCAAAATGAAAAATAGTATGACACAGTAAATTAAAAGAACAAACATAACAATGTGTATTGTATTTCACTTTATTTTTGTTTTAATTTAAACCTTCCATATGATACAAGCAGCTGTCTCAAAGGCTATAAGACTTTACTTTCAAAGAGATATAGTTATATTTCTTTCTAAGTTGTGTTAACAGCGCAGGTTGCATCTCTTCTTTTCACGTCTTCGAGTCATTCTTACTGCCAGTCAGCTCAGGCTTCGTGGACATTTCACCGTGAACTGTTTGAACCTCCACTGATTTCATGGCTGCAAATATGACAGTAAGAGCCAAATCCCCCCTGGATGTCACCACGCATGCCAAAACTGGGTTAAAATAGTATGACATGTACTCTTTCTCTAATTTTCTTGAGATGTGGTTTGTTGACACCGCTGCCCACCACTGCCAGTATTTCAGAATATAATTTCAATTCCCAACACACCTGAGGTGAGCTTCCAGAGATTTAGCTGGCTGGGCACAAGCTGCCACAGGTATCATAGGAAGAGAGAAGATGCTATTTCCACACATGCCAAACTGGTGCAATTTTATTCAGTTTGGAAGGTCTGGCCGTCAGAATGCCAGTTAGGGCCAGCTGAGCCCAGTTTGCCTGTGTCACAAATACCCCAGTATCTGGCACACAATACAGCTGGGGCTGTTGTGAGCTGTGAAACTGGGGCTGTTCAGATGGAACTGCTCGGGGAGGTGTGCACTGTTAAAGAGCTACAAAGCGGCTCCACAGAAACGCTCACTCAAACGTGCATACATGCATACGAGTTTAAGTAAAAGAATATGCACACACAGTATACTTGTGCCTGCTGGCATTCCCTTACAACTCACAGTGTCATGCTGACAGCCAGAGGTTATTATAACTGTCTGCCTGCCCAGGATGCCAGTGTCCAAGACAAACACACACAAATTCAGGAGGTGTTTTTGCTTCACAGGAAAACATGGTACTGCTGCACTCTAGTTCTCCACCTCCTCCTTCTCCTTCTCCTCCTCCTGTTCCTTCTTTCCTGCTGTCTTCAGCAGCATGAGCAGCTGTGCATCAGCCACAACCCTTACATCAATACCCTCCTCCCCAACCACCCGCTTAGGCCACCCACCGACTCAAGTGACATCTGCCAATCAGCTCTCGTGTCAGCGACCGGTTAGTCGGTCAGTCAAGTCAGCATATCAGTCAGTTAATCTGTCGGTCAGAAGCGAGTCTGTTTGCTTTCCAGTTGAACGGTCAGCGAGCCAGTCAGTCAATCAAACAGACAGCTTGTCATTCCGGTGGGCCTGTCAGTCAGACGTGCTAACAGTCAGCTGCACGGCGTCACCAACGCAGCACCATCGCATCACTTTGTTAAGGTTCTAAAAGCATTTTGGCTCCGATAAGGAATGTCTTTTATAAGACATTGACTCCAATACTTAACACTCAGTCAGATATTGTAGCTCATCATTTCAAAGTAGCAGTCAAAAAAAAAATGTCACAGCAAAGGTGGTATTTCCATAATGGGCTTTGGTGTTGTCTTTCAAAAGAAACTCTGCTCTTAGTTTCCTTGCATGGGATCATTAGAAGGTAACTACACAGTAATATTATTGAATGAAAAGTAGCATTTCTTGGAAATGGAAATGCTAGAATTTCTTGGCTTCATGCATGTTGTTATGTGATACATAAACCTGTATTATTATTACAAGTCTAGACCATTTGTTCCCTGAGTGGGATACTGATTGCTGCCTTTTTTTCTTTTATTTTCTTTTATTTGTACACAAGCACGAACACACAGAGAAATAATGAGAGAAAGAAGGGACAAGAGAGCGATCTTGTTTATTTGTTCGGGAGGACGGTCTCTTTTGCTGTTCTTGTTGATTGGAATGATTTGGATGGATGCTTCACTGCTGTTTATTCGAATAAGTATGTGGGTGTGTGTGTGTGTGTGTGAGAGAGAGAGAGTGGGTTTATCACCCCCCCCCCCCAGCATATTAAAACGCCTGCAAAATTGTCCATTCTATTGAACAAATAATCTCACAGCCTGATGCATTAGTTTGCCAGAGACGCCTACACCTACCTGTTACATATTTACATTTTAAATAAGCTAGAGGGAAGATGGCTGACCCTGTCACAGCTATCTGTCACCATGGTAAACAGATAGAGGATCAGACATAGTCAGGCCTGTCTCTAAACAGCAGCTGTTAATTGTGGAAAAGCTGTATTCAGTTCCTGCTCAATGAAAAGAAGTCACAAGACACAGACAGGCAGAAGTAAGAGAGCAATGCTGAAATACTTCCACCTTAAAGGTTAAGTCAATATGCATAATTAATTTGTGAAATTCACAGGTGTGTAATCTTTGCCTCTAAGCAATGTGCCCTCCTCGTAAACACACATACACACCCAAACACACCTCCCATTTTGGCCCTAATAGCTTTATTCTGACCTGAAAAATTGTGGATTAGAAGTAAATTACAGTGCACTGGTGCAGTAATTGCACTGATTTGTCCAGTGAAATTACATCTGATAGTAGTTACAGACACAGCAACATCATTACTGCCCTAAAAATGTGCATCTTAGAGCTCTTGCAGAGATGATGCACACTGACAAGCTAGCTGATTTACCTTGTGGAGTTTGATGGTGAGTGTGTATGTGTATATGTGCTTGTGGGTTGGAGGATTATACGTGCCCGTGAATTCTCCAAATTAATTATGGATGATACGGTAATATTTGAATGCTACCCTCCCACTTCCCCACCTCTCTCTCTCTCTTTCCCATGATGTATGACTCACGTCTCACCACGATTAAAACTCCAGCCAGTGTCTGGAGAAAATTCAGACTTCAGTTGATTCTGGGATGTATCATGTCCACTGTGCTTAAGGTGTAAATAAAATATAGAAAATAGCTTATTATTATTATTATTATTATTATTATTATTATTATTATTATTATTATATATAATAGTATAAGCTGGAGATGTGTTTTTGGTTTGTGTGGCAGCTACAGAAATGTTTATAGGCCTATTTACTTCTCCTTCCTAGTTTTAAATATACCCCTGACTGTGTTTTTTCATGCATTTTATTTCTTTGTTTATTGCATTTCTTATCGTTTTTCCTGTGTAGACTTTGCATAGTAATACACTGTAGCTATGACCCTTTAATGGACTTATCTCTGAAGCATTGCTTTTGCATTTAATCCTTAATTTACTTTGACATCAGTGATGATATTTACCTGGCCATGAGATAATGTTTGTATTATTTATTTAAATACAGTTGAGTTAGCTGAAACTGTTTCTTTTCCATTATCACAATAATGATTTAGTCTATAACATGTCAGATAGTAGTAAATCTTGCTGATCTCAATTTCCCAGAGCTCAAAATGATGTTTCTAATCAACAGTTCAAAACCTAAAGATAAGCAGTGAACAAAACAGAGAGAAGCAGCGAGTCCTCTTAATGGAGAAGCTGGAACCAGAGAATGTTTATGTTTTTGCCTAAATAAATGACTGATAACCAGCAAATAATTGGTTATCAGCATAGTTGTTGCACCCACGGTGAAAACCTCCCAAGAAAAACGGTTGCTTTGTTCCAGTAAAAAGTAATATAAAAGTAACAGTAACTCTGCCTAAAAACAACCTTTTGGTACGGGGTAAAGTTAACCCAACCAGTGCTCCAACCTGAACAACCATATAGGTCGTTTTTTTTCACCCCTCTGATATGACTCAAAGGAGTGTCTCCTGAAACAGTGCACCTACCACAGCAGGCGTACCGAACCTCTGTTGTCATGGTTGCAATAATAAACATGCGGACTGTACCGTGAGCTGCATACCTATATTTGTTTTATATATATATGTGTTTAGGTTTAAGGTTAAAATTAGTACTTCCTCAACATTACATCTCTGTTGTCATGGTTACAAAAATAATAATAAATGCTCTTAATCCTCTAGATGTCTAGACAGTACAATTAATGCTCCTGGAGTCAGTGCTGCTGACTTTGTTCCTGATTGATCTTAAACTGTGCCGACAATATTAAAGATATTAAAATATATTCAAAAATATGGCTGTTAAGCTTTTTTATAATATACAAAACAATGTCAAGCCATTATTATGTCTTTTCCAATATGTGGTTGTTGAATTGTATCTCTCCATGCCGTTCTATCTTTAACAATTCTTAAATGGATTGTTAATAGGTCGGTGATGCAGTGTTTGAATGTCTGAAGTATGAAATGAAACATTCCTTCATATGGTGAAAAGTAAAGGCCCTTTACACAGCGGCTCGCTATTATGTCCCTTTTATTAGGTTTATCTGTTATTGTATTGTACTGAGTCATTGAACTATAGTGCATAACAACAATGGGCACTTGAATAGCATCCAACTCATTTCAGCTGGATGTAAAGATTAGCACCTGAATAAAAAGAAACCAAACTGCAATAGCCAAGAGATGCTCAGGCTTCATCCAGGCTGTCCATGCTGGTAGTCTTCCACTCTGACAGCATGCAATGAAATATAAATTAATCCATAATGTCCTCTGTGAGTATATACTAGGAAACTGTACAGCATGTTCAAAATGTCATTCTCAAGTCCAAGTCCTGAGTGAAGAGTCTGATGCTTCCCTGGAGGCAGCGAGGGGGAAAAACAAAAACTTCTTTTAGCCAAACTCTCCCTGTAGTTCCTCCAGCCTCTGCTGATGTGCTTTGACGTCAGTGGATGGCAAAAGTAAACTGAGCTGCTGCAGTTGACTGCAGTGATACAGAGAGAACATCAGCACACATTGTGGATGTTACAGACATGACACCCCTATGACTAATTCATGAAAACAAGGTTGACAACTGCAAAGTGCTCCTCTAAGGATCAGAACCCAGCTGTCTTTTTATAACCTGTGTCTCCTTTACCTTATCTGAACAGTGTAGTAAGAGGCTACCTGAAACCAGTGAATGCTATTGTTATGTGTGTAGCTGCAGTGTTTTTACACACACTAGAAAACATCAAATTATGATTTTTGTGCACAGGGGAAATAGAGTTTCAATTATATGAGTAGAATGGTGAATGAGGCAACATGATTATGGCTTTGAGACGTGATAAACTGTGTTGATATTTTCTGCGCTTATAACCATTCTCTATTCATGAACTCAAAAAATACAGCTACTGTATTGAGCTAAGGTCAGAGAGCCGCTTGTTTCATTTCTCTTCTCAACACAAAGACATCATATTTTGATAGATTTTCTCTTTTTCAGTCATGTGCCAGACTTAATTTGGCATAAATTGTTTTATTCACATTTAATTTAAATTATTTTGCCATACAAGTTGAGGCAATGTGTGAAATCGGTATCTTAGAAACTATAGTGTTTAAAATGTAAAATATGATTGTGAAGTTGATGGTGATGGTATTATTATCAGTGCTGATGATGGCAGCCACATTGACAAGAATCATTAAATAGTCTCATGGCTGAATTGAATTGGGATTCCATTAGAAAAGATCTTCAGTAATTACTGCTTGTTTTCTAGTCAGAACCAAAAGTGTGGAACTAATGTCGGTGTAGATGCATTGCAGGCTCCACTACCTGACTCTGCTAATAGTTTTTATATTGACACACCAAAAAAAAAAAGTTTGGACAGTTAATTGCAGTTTAGAGCAACAAAATTTACCCATTGAAAATAACATTTAATGTCAGCTCTTTCAAAATATAAACCCGTAATAGAATTTCTCTATTTTAAATCTTGCAATTAATAATGCTTACTTTAATCCTGAATAGCATTGAGTATAAGCAAACAGCAGAATAGTTTCAAAGTATAGGCTGTGATCTGGAAAAAGGTTGCAGCCTGTAAAAGTTGTGTGTGCAGACGTACATAAAGGCTGACATTTTTCACACTTCCTGCCCCGACAGTATGTGTTTGTCTGCGTATTTGCCTGCCTGCCTCGGCATTTCTCTCTGCTCCCTCTCTCTCTCTCCAGCTGGATGTGATCTTTCTGTCAGGCTGTAGATGTTGTAGATTGCTCACCTCAGTGTTGGTGAGATCCTCCCCATTCATCCACTTGGCCTTTTAATGATGGTGGCCTACCAGCGGTGTGTGTGTGTGTGTGTGTGTGTGTGTGTGTGTGTGTGTGTGTGTAAGTGGGGGGAGGGGGCTTGGATGCTGCCAGAGGACAGCTGTGAGGCCTCACTGCTGGCCAAGCCCTTCCAGCCCCAAGCCCTTGTGTCCATATGGGCTTTATTAAGAAGCAAGCAGCAATACAATTGAGTGGTGTGTGTGTGTGTGTGTTGTGGGTGTGTGTGTGTGTGTGTGTGTGTGTGTGTGTGTGTGTGTAGTGTGTGTTGGGGGTTGTGTTGGGGGTGGGGCGCGGTGGGGGTGGGGGTGTGATTTTCAGGCAGCTCAACTCTGAAACAACTGACTTGTTTTCTGTCATTTTGAAAAGATGAGGGATGAGAGCCGCAGAGACTGAATTAATGTGTGGTGTGTGTGTGTGTGTGCTGTGTGTGTGTTGTGTGTGCTGTGTGTGTGTGTGTGTTGTGTGTGTGTGTGTGTGTGTGTGTGTGTGTGTCGTGTGTGCGTGCGTGTGTGTGTGCTGTATGCATTTGCATGCCCATAAGTGAGAGTCAGTGAAAGAGCTGGTGGAAACTGCAACTTCGGCCAGTTTAAATAATTGAATCTCTCGTCCACTCGTGTACATTGAGCCAACAAGTGTGCCTTTGTGTAGGTATGTGTCTGCCAGCCTGACACATCTTTCTGCATAGCTGATGAGTATTACTTGATCTCCGTGCCAGCAGAGTGATATGCCTGCAGGGCCAGAGTGATAATGACTGACCATACAATGGGGTGCATTCACATCCAGGATGCCTGACATACTAAGTTAAATTTAGTCTGTTGAGCATAATTGCAGTCCCAGTGACAAACACTGAATTCTCACTGTCAGAGACCAGAGGGGGCTCAACTATGTATGGTTTGTCAAAAATGTCAAGTCCCACAGTCTCTTACATAGCACCCAACACATTTCTGAGACATTCATCTTGACTATATGTGCACTGTACTGTAATGCTGCACAACTGACGAAATTACATACGTCACAAAGGACAAAAGATATTATTTGTTGTGCACAGAGCAGGAATCCGAAGATATGTATTTTGAGTAAAACCCTTGTGTGTGGAGGGTGACACAGAATATGTTGGTAACCCATGTTTTGTTATTGGTATGTGCACAGGAGAAGATTAATATTCCTCACCTGCAGAAGTCCAAGATTGTTTTATCCTTTGAGACCTGTACTAAACAAGCTATTTTCATACCTTCGTCACAGTTCTAGAAACTTCCAGCAACACTATCTTGTCCTTGTTTCTCAGTTAGATACAATGTGCTTGCAGTAATTGATGAAGACCTCTCTTTGAAGTTCTTCCTCTTTGATGTTACCATGTGACACAATTTACATTCATGTGATTCTTCACAGTAAAATATTGAGGTTCACCTTTCGCTCTATTGTTTCAATCTAGTCTCCATCTGAGGAACTTTTTACAAGTTATGAAACGTGAATGTGTCGCTGTTCTTGCTCTGTCACTTTCATGAACAACTGAGTGCCACACAATGAATTTCTTCAGTTAGAGACAGTCTAATTATAAGTCCCATCGTTCCTACAGCAAGACATTTTTACACCTTGCATCCCTCTATGATGGCCTACTTCTCACCTCGCCTTAAGAGTGTGGCTCTTCAGAATAGCTAGAAACAGTTTTTTCTTGCAGTGTGGTCAAATGACATGTCGTACAAACTGCTTCTTTTCTTGCATGACCCAGCCATTAGATACAACCACATGTGGTCTTACACTATAGGGGTGTCGTGATCTGTAGCATAAAAAGTCAGACATAGTTCATGACTAAATGTGTAAACAGGGCTTTACATCTGGGCATCCTTTTAGGATTCAATGATTCAAGCTTTGATATAGACATCAATCTGATTCTAGTGGCAGCTGTGTTTGCCTGAAACCAGCAAATTCACTGTGGCCTAATCAGCTTTCTGAACATAATGCAGTGACTTATGCTGGAGTTAAGTATTGATTAAATCTGTCTAAGAATATTTGATTTCTTAATTAAAGAATTATAATCTGATTATCCGATGACAAGCTTCCATTAGTTTTTTTTATTTAAATGTGTGGAGGCATGGAGCAGTTGGACCAGTGGTATGTAAGGATAAGAACCCTCCCCAACTGTCCCCTCAAGATTTCAGCAGCCAGTTCAGTGAGCTGGGAGGAAACATAGACATAGAGTTTCTTTAACAAAATCAGCAATACATAGCAGGCCAGACATACTGGCTATTTGTTTGTGCAATAGATATAGATGTATGCATATAACTGTAAAATATATGCATATCTGTAAAAGTGAATCCTTGCATTTTGTGGATTTGTCATATTCATCTCTACAATGTGCATTTTCTCTGGCCTGAACATGAATAATAAGAGCTACAGTGAAACATCAAATCTTTTTTTTTTTGGTCTTAATCGTTATGATTTACTTGCTATAAGCTAATGCCATGGTTAAACAGGTTTTTGAATGCATTAATTTTACAAACCTCTGTGGCTCATTTAGTCCCATTCAGTTCCAAATACCATAAAAAAACAACTCTAGTGACATTCTAATTCAGTAAAGGTAAAGCGCTGCTGTGAATGACAAATACACATTTGCATTTTTGTAAAGTGTCATCAGAAGATTAATATCAGGCTATATCAACATTTTCAAATTCCCTGAATTATAAGAATGTGCACATTTAGTAACAGAGGAAGAGTTTCCAATTCTGCTCTTTATTTCTTGCTCCAGTGAATCTGCTTGGGAAAAAAAATATCACAATCTGTTAATGTTCATCTACAATATATTTTTCTTCTTTGTGTCCCAACAACACAAACACTCAGCCAAAGGTTGTTGGAGCCTCTAAAATCAACTATTGTAGTGTTGCAGTAGATATTACGGACTCTGGTTAGGAGGTCAAGCTTTGCAGAGGGAACATTTTAACATCTTTGGGAAAACACAAAAGAAAAGCAGTCTTTGAAATGATATACTTGGATTAGGCTCCCTTTTGTTTCCCCCCACGCAAAGACATTGTTACTTTTATATCTGCAGTACATTCAGTGCTAGATATTCTGTGGCTTTCTCAAAAAAGATAAAAGTGAATAAATCAAATGAGAAAAAAAAGAAACAGCCAGACTCTCTTCCAGAGACATAACAAAGAGATCCTCAGCTGATGTAAGGCTGCTGTCATGGATGGCATATTTTTAACACCTCTCTGGGGAGAGTTGGCTTGACTTCTGGGTGTGACATTGTGTCTCAGAGCCTATCGTGAAAATGACTTGAGGGTGTGACCACACTGTTCTGTAGGCACCTGAGTGGCAACACAGCTACAAATAATGGCGCTCTGTGATTTAGGAGTGAACACACACACACACACACACATGCGCACACACACACACACACACACAGACACACAGACACACACACACGCACACACATGCACACTACATGTGGCCATTAGAGAGAGTCGGTGCGAGATCTTTATTTCCACTTCATCCTCTGTTAATAGATGAAACAGCTGTGTTCCAGACATCTTAACCAGAGTCATGTGATGCACCACAGGACTTGGTGGGGTTAGGAGGAAATCATCTGTGTGCGTGTGTGTGTCAGGCCAATGGAATCCACTCCTCTTATTCCCTTGAAACTTATTTCATTCACTGCTGTTTCTTCTTGACAGTTTTATAATAGAGGGGGAGTTCAGTTCAGTTCGTTTCAGTTCAGATCAGATCTCCCCAGAGAAAACTAAAATGTGCCCAGGAGGTATGAAGTCACAGAGGACAGATGACATCTCCTTCAGGCGGAATTAACAATCCTGGTCATACTGAAAGTATGGTGGTCAAGTGTATTATGTTGGAAGTCAATAATCACAAATGCACTTAATGTGATAACCTTTTTTTTTCTTTTTTAAGCGTAACTCTCTCAGCCATGTTTTAACCACTGACCTTATTTTTTAATCATAATCCTGTGGGTAAAAAAAAAAAAAAACTTTAGTATCCATGGCTCAAAAGTGCTGACTCACTTCCTGCGTTTATGACTACAAACTATAAATCTTTATTATGATTCTGATATTCACAGAGCTTACATACGCAATTATCAGTGTGAAACACACTTGAAGCCCTTGGATGTGTTTCTTTGATACTGCCTAATGGACACTGGTGCCACTGTAATAGTCAAGCCCAATCAATAATGGCTAACTCGACACAATGTGCAACGCATAATGAGATTTTGGAGCCAAGAGCGAATGGAGCCTCATTCAGTAGATTTGTTGAGCCAGAGTTGGGCGTCTGATCACTTTCAGCAGTCACTGCACTCATTTTTTTCCCCAAGACAAGCTGGAAATTGGACATGAAATCTGAGCTCATGCCATCTTGGATACAGGCTTTCCTCACAACTGAAATGAATACATTATGATGGTAGAGATGAGCTATATATGTGAGTTACCCACTCTCTCTACATATATCTGTCTTACCTTCTATTCCTGTCTCTCATATCGCCTGCTCTCTGAGCAGGTTGAACTTTCTGCCACTGCCTCTGGGGCAAAAGCCTTTTTAATCCATTTAGATTGAGATCGTTTAGCTGAGACCTGGGTGTCTTTCTAAGCACATGTGTGCATGTTGTTGCTTATCTTTTCCGCCAAGCCCTCGAGAGCAGCAATTGAAAGCAGGTCATGCTGAGGTAAATGAAGTCATCGTCGGGTAACTGCAGCAGTGTAAGTTGCTCTCCTCCGTTTTCTCCACCATCAAAAAGTATGACGAAGTGTGTGTTTGAGTGCATGCGTGTTAGGTTGGAAGAAAAAGAGAGAACAAGTGATAATGACTTGAGGTTTGAAGTACAGAGACTCAAAGAAAAAAAAAAATCACACCAGTGATTAACTGTTGCAGGGCCTTTGTTCAAATGCAGTACTCCAACTAAAGAAAATGCCATAACAATTACATCAATATTGGGAGTTGTTTCATCAGGATAAACAGCTGGTGATGCAAATTCTCCAGTTAGATACCATTAAGCCACGATAGAAAAGAGGGTCCAACAAGACATAATTAAATCCATACTTTGGGACTATTTTCCTCCACGTCATTCATTCCACTCAGTGAATTCTATTCACTCAACTCCCTCGTATTCCCTAAAACTGTTAGTCTTTAAAGTGTTGTATCAAAAATATCAAAAAGCATTGTTTTCTAACATTATTCTCTAAGAAGTCTATATTGTTGTTAGCAACCTGGGTTATGTGAGGCAGAGTTTGTTTTTTTTCCACAGTATGTTGGAAGTGACAGCAGGTAATGCTGTGTTTTCCTGTTTGGCCTCATCAGGGCAGAGTTGTCTCACTGTTACAATGAATAAATACAGACACATTGAGCATTTTCTTTGATACTGAGCACAGCTCGGGAAATGAAGACGTCGAACCACAGCATGAGAATGACGAAGCTAGCTCAGATGACATGAGCTCGGAATGGGACAACAGTCAAGATGATGGTCAAACTGAAGTTAGGAGTGATGAGCGAACCTCGGCTGTCTTGACCTTGCTGCTGTAAACGCACAAGTAGTTTTCTGGGCCAAATATGTGACTTGGGAAAACAGAGGATCCCAGAAATGTGCACTCTTCTGGAAAACCTCGATCTTCATCTGGTGCCGTGACTTCCAGAAGCTGATGGATATCTCTTCAGTGGAGCGGAAGCTTGAGTGGATGTCTCAGTCATATGCATCATGTATGTCATGATTTATTCACAAAGTCTGTTTCTACTGAGTGTAAAACCTTCCTTTGTGATATTTTGAAGGATTAAAAAAAAATTTTTTATGGCTTTTCAATTTAGGTTTTTGTATAACCTGGAAATGTCCATAAAGACAGGTGCGTCATAACTATGTGCATCACTAATGTTGTTAAAGTTCAAATAGTATATACTGGTGGCTATCTTAATCTAATGTAGTTTATTTATATATTTTTTTAATAATCTGAATATGCGTAGTAATTAAAGCTGTTAAATAAAATGGAAAGGAAAATATAGTGAAGTAGAATTATTATATAAGTATCATAAATTTGAACTTTAAACGTAATCTTAAGTAAAGTAGTTGAGTAAATGTACTGTATTCAGTGTGAGTCCTGTAGCCTATACAACTGTAAGAACAGCTGAGCTTAGACCAAGGCTTCTCATATTGTGTGTGTGTGTGTGTGTGTGTGTGCGTGTGTGTGTGTGTGTGTGTGTGTGTGTGTGTGTGTGTGTGTGTGTGTGACAGAGAAATAAGAAAGAGAGACAGAGGAACAACGATAGAGCTCCAACGAATGATGACAAATCATAGTTTCCAGCCCTATGGTATTGGGAGTGCAATTTGTCGTATTAGTAGAAAAACGCTGAGCCGAGTAACAAGAACTCATCACTGTTGTTATTGTGGCGACAACTCTCTCAATCCCTCTGCCGGACGGCCCCTGTGTGTAGTAGTAGGAGAGTTGTGATAAATAATTGAAATGTTGACTCAGCCCAGTGGTCTGGGTCAGAACAAGCTGTATTTGAGTGTGTTTGTGTGTGAGTGTGAGTGTGAGTGTGTTTGTGAGTGTGAGTGTGAGTGTGTTTGTGTATTTGTGCATCACCCTAGTGGGTTTGAAAGACCTAAGAGGCTGCTGTCTGAAAGGCATCATTGTATATTCAGTGGGGAGAGAGGGCATACGGTTTGGACAGATACGGAGGTGGAAGGGCGGTGTTGGGGAGTGGGAGGGTAAAGAGAGTGGTAGAGAGGGAGAGAGAGAGAAAGAGAGAGGAAGTGTGAAATTGAACAGCTGTTTTCCATCGCCCAGCTGACATGCCTTCCGTCCCACCATCACTAAATAATGTTTGAGCTAGCCGCGAGTGCCGTGTAGGCACACACACACTCACACATATAAACACACATAGAAAAATATGCTGCTGGCTTGTGCGGTAGAGCACACCACACAGAGGAAGTTCGCATAACCTCCGTTGTGTTTCTCAGGACATAATTTATGTCTGCCTTATAACTCAGCAAGACATGGAGGCTGGAGGCTTCCCACTGGATGCACATTCCTCCTCTAGTTACCACAGGGCATTCTGATACTCACAATCTGACGTGAACACAACAGAGGATGGAGAGTAACAGGTGCCCACAATGCTATTAGAAACCCCAGATTGTTGGACTGAATAGCAGAAACAACTGGGAGAAATGCCTCTGTTTCTTCAATATATCAATCTGATTTAATCACAAGCTTGTGTCTTTAATTCCCAAATTTTTTGTCATGTTTTCCTAGTTTTCTTGGTTTAAATGTTAAAGAGAATCTTTGTCTTGCCGTTCAGTGTCAATAAGGGATGTGCAGAAGAACGCATATTTTCTCTGGCATTTAGTGGAGCTGTAATATGTCAAAGAGATTTTCTCTTTGAAGGTGTCACCTTAGAGAAATGCCTTGAACTTATAGTTGGGTGTGAATATAGAGCTGACGTTGCTGCTCCACCTGCAAAAATATGGTTTAAGGGTGGAAGATGTAGGAAAATTACATTTGTGGCACCTGCATGCTACCAAGTATCATAGCGTCCCCGCAAGTCTGTTTCAGTCATGCATTTCATTGCATGAAATATAATTTTGTTATTATTGCACTGCTGTCCATTTCCCTTGAGTTGAATCCAGTTTTGCTGCTTCTTGTGGCTGATTGACATGCAAGAGATAATCCACCAAAGGATTTGAACGTACAACGCAGAGGGAAGGAACCACCCAACGCGAAGCAGAGTGCTTTGAAATCCTTTTACACACACTTTAGAATGGATTATCCTGCTTATACGGTCATCGGCCAGAAATTTAAATACCGCCGTTCATTTATTTTGTTTGAAAATTTTGGATTCAGAATTCAGAGAGGAATGAAGGACACATTTACTTAGATTTGTTGTTGACAAATTTAACAGTCAAGCCTAATTACTGATGCGTCAAGCAGTTTTAATACACAGCTTTAAGTCAGTCCCAAACATGTATTCTCTACAGTGGGCTACATGCATTCTCTCATAACACCATAATTTCAATTTATCATCATTTTCATCGCTATTGTATCTCGATTAAAAAGCAACAATTGAGGTGAAGTTAGGTTTTATTTATGAAGGATTTAACTGTCAAAAACTGTGCTCATGTGTGTGGTGTGAGGTGATTTGATCAAGAGAGGCTTTACAACACCACCCACCACTGTCATTAGACTTTAAATCAAATATTGGGGCAAGGAAGTCACATTATCTTTTTACAGCTGAGCCCCACCTACTTTAAACCAATGAGAAGAAGAAGAAGAAGAACAGCAAAGACATGTTTATGTCAGTTCCCATCACTCATAGAAAGAATCTGGTTGAGAAAATAGGTTTTTAGGGCCTTTAATCTTTACATTTTCTACTCTGAGCAGCTGCAGGTGCCACAGGGGAGGAGCCCTCTGGTGCACTGGAACATCAGCTCTCAAACTGCCCCCTAAGCCCTACACACTAATCCTTGATTTTGTATGATCACATGAGCTGCCACCATGACAGCGACTGCCCCAGATCTGAATCAACAAAACCCAGTGGGGGCGATCAGGTCTCTGAAACCAAACGCACACACACACACACACACACACACACACAGAACTGGTATTTAATAACAATAGAGGTTCATCTAGCATATGCTGATTTTATTACATGCATAGAGTAATTATGTTTAATTATCAGTGTAAATAATGCAACATTTTATTTAATACCCAGTGTGGGTTTAAAAACACATTATTCTACATTGGCCTTGATGCAAATTAAGTCACACAGTGCTACATTCAAATAAGTAAAAAAAAAAAGAACAAGAAAACACAATCAGTCAGAAAATTAACTGAAGAAAAAGGGGCATACCTGGTAATCTTTTTAAATGTCAATGTCAATGTTTCAATTAAAATTTAAATTACATTAAGATTGAAATGACTTGCTGAAAAAAAATAGTCCTGGAATCACTGTATGCCTTTCATGCAAAACAGCTGAACCACATTGTCCTAAGGTTTGTCAAATGCCACATCAAAAGTCAAGTGCAACAAAGAGACACAACAGTTATTCAGCAGAGATGACGCACCATATCAACGGGAAATTGAAAACAAGTCAACTTCATTACTTTGGCCCAGCCCTCCAAAGCTCGAGCCTTTGGCTGCTAATGTAAAATCAAGTGTCACTGGACCTTAGAAAACACTTTGGGATGCAGCGGGAAAAGATGCATTTTATATTTGTTTTTGTGTTTGGAATGAATCAAAGGTTTTATTCAACATCTTTATCATTAGGAATTCATATGACCCATATTGATGGGTAGATTAGATTATATTGTATTGTCCCTGCTGGTTGTCTCTAGCATTGAATGGAAGCATTTTCTCCAACATGTGATGTCTTTTTTGGGTTTGTGAGTTACAGTAATATGGTGACACCAGATGGAATTTGATACCAGATGGAAAAGAGACTCTGATCTTTGTTCGACTCTTGGCACGGCCGGTCCATGCAATGACAGGAGTGGAGCGGGGAGGTCACCAGATTCATCCTCTTCCTCACTCTCTCTCTGTCTCATTAGAGTTGTCCGTGTAGTGAAACTACTCCCTCCCCAGTCCGTATTTTAGAGCACGATGCCTAATTGCTTAATGCCTTAGCATTTTTCTGCCTAACTAGATCTGCACAGTCCTGCACACTAGGGGGTTATGGGTATCAGCTCGTGGCTTGTGGCCATCTTACCATGCCTTTTCCCAAACACAGTTTCCATCTGTTTGCTGAAAATAAACCACAATGTCCTAAATGGCGAGTAATGTATTTATCCAAGAAACAGTCTTGGTAAACAGTATTTGGGAAAAACACTTTGTATTCTGTGTGTAATCATATTGTAACACCGTCAGTTCAGTAATGCCTGCAAGGGGTAATAGAATAATTCAGAGTGTGTGCTTGAAAGTTGCACAGCCCACACACACACACACACACACACACACACACACACACACACACACACACACACACACACACAGGTTTGTTCAGTCTGTAGCCCACCACTGTTTTTGGGAGGAGTCATGATTTGGTCAATAACAATAGGAGTTCTGTCCTCTTCTTTGTTCTGTCAGGTCAAGTGGGCTCTCTGGATTCACATAACTCACATGCACATGCACACACCTACACACTTGGTCACAGCCCTTTGAAATCAAAGCCTCCAATTGTTGGTTGTCTTTCACTTCTTTCTATTCCTCTGTCTCTCTTCATCAGTCTCCCCTTCCTTTGCTCTTTCCCCCGCCATCTGTCCCTCCCACTTTTCTGCCTTTCTTTAAGTCTACCACCTTTCAGTTTCACTTTCCCTTCGTCGTTTACCCTGCCTGACGGCTGAGTGACAGACTGACACTGAAACAGGAATCCCCACCACCACCACCACCACCTCACAATCACCTCCTCCTCTTGCCCTTACAGTTCCCAGACTGATAACACTTTGCAGTCACCCTTCAGCAGAGCTTTCTTTTATTTGTGCTGCACATTAAGTTGTGCAATATCTGAAGCAAAGGAGCTGCACTTCACACGACTGGTAGATGAGAGCAAGGCCGCTGGCTGACAGATATCTCTCGACACACTGGACTGTCATGATGGCTAGCAACAAAGCTATTTCAGTGCATCAGAAATAATGTGGTCTGAAGGAGAAGCATTGATTTGGAGATACAGGGAGGCTTGACATCTTAAGGGGGCTGGAAAGTGTGTGTGTGTGTGTGTGTGTGTGTGTGTGTGGTACCCCAGAAATTGATGTCCATATGGGCCACTTCTCCACGTCATAATTTACATGCAATGCCATCGTTCAATGGCAATGGAGGAAGTAGTGTGCCCTTCCTTTGCCCTTTTCTTCAGTAAAATGGGAGGGAGGTAGGTAGGTAGGTAGGTAGGTAGGTAGGCATGTATTACATCAGATTTTCATGCAGGAGATAACAGTTTGCAACCTGTCACAGACCTGCAGTCAATCAACTTTTTCAACTTTTGTTTATTAACAGTAATCATAATTTTTGATTTCGTTAAAGGTCCCATATTTTACACTTTTCCTGTGTTTTATTTGAAGTGCTGATCCATGAGAAGAGATACTTTTGTTTTTAAGTATCAAAAACCATCTCAATGTAGTTTTACATCTCCACTCATAGACCTCTCTCTGGTGCTCTAGTAGCACCAGGTCAGTGAGCCAATTAGAAGAGAGGCTCTGGCTCTCCTGACGGCTCGTCTTAAGGCTCAGTTTCTGAATACGGACTGTGCGCATTTCTCTGTGGACTGATTGCTTTGATACTTTCACAGCAGAAATATAGATCCTACACCTGCTGTATAATAAAAAAAAGTAATGGAAATCTCACAATATGGGACCTTTAAAGCAAGAATGTTTTTAAATGTTATATATATATATATATATATATATATATTTACTATATATGTATATATAAAAGAACATCCAATATCAACCTCCTTGTCTGGTGCTAGGGTGGGTGTGTTGAAGTGTGTTGGAAAAAATGGAGGATGAGGATGAGAAGAGGAGGCAAAAAAGAGATGTGCTTTTCTTATTGATCTAACTTCTTTTGGCATTTTTTGGCAACAAACAGGATTGTCACGTTCTCAGCCTGGCACTCAAAACTGGAAACCCTAATGCTTTAAACTCTTATCTGTTTGTGTGTGTGTGTGTGTGTGTGTGTGTGTGTGTGTGTGTGTGTGTGTGTGTGTGTGTGTGTGTGTGTACATGCGAGAGAGAGAGAGAAAGTGTATGCCCCCCCAGAAGAAAATCCCACTGTCTTCCTACACTGTTTGTTTGAAATGAGCTTGCCAAGAGTCAAGGCTGATTGATGTCAAATGCAGCACCAATGGGAGAAAAAAGAAAGGAATATAAGAGAGAGACTCTGAAGTTATCCGGGAGCTGATGAGTTATTCATGTTAGATGTTTAATTATGTAGGTCAGGGTACAGTATGTACAAGTCTACACAAGCTTGTATTGTTAGTAATAACAACTGTATTTGTTCAGCACTTACTTTTTTTTTTCATACTACATTATAAAAACTTACCAGCACAAAAAAATTAAAAATATGTCCTCAATAATAATCTGAGCTGCCGGCTCCATAAAGGCAGCAGGGCTCAGCAGTCAGCAGGGCAGAATTAGTACAAAAACTGATGATGATATTTTTATAACAATACAAACAAACATTCAAATGTCCACTCACTTGGTTTGTGTACGGCTCATTTCTCCCTCAAATTGAATCCAAAAGGATAAGTAATACTGCTGGCTCAAGTCCACAACACAATACAGGACAAACAAACAAATTATCAAAATTAGAGTGCTGGGAGATTAACAGCTGAATCATGTTTATAAAATTAGCTTTATGTTAAACAGCAGGAAAAAAAAAGATTTAAAAACAAGAGTTTGTTTTGTCCTTAGGCAGGATGCTAAAAAAGTTTAGTATCCACTTGTGTACTCATGTGCTTTTAAGTGTTTGTCTGTGTATTTTTGGGTGTGTGTGTGTGTGTATGTGTGTGTGTGTGCATGTGTGTGAGTGTGTGCGTGTGTGTGTGTGCGTGTGTGTGAGTGTGTGCGTGTGTGTGTATGCATATGTCCATGCAAATGTGTTTCGGTGTTCGTAGGCGGGCGGAACATTTGCTTGTTGGCGGTATCTTTCCCTGAAGTCCTGTCTAATGGGGATAAGTGAATGGCCTGTGGCAAGACAGATAGAAGGATGTGGTGTTTATTCCGACGGTTCCACGGGCCACATCCCCAACATCACAACAAGGGGGACAGGGAGTTGGAGGAAAGGAGAGGAATTCACAAGGGAACAGTGATGATTAAGACCACAAATGGGAATGATAGGAAGAGAAGGAGAAGGGAGGAGAGGGGAGGGGGATTATTGGGAGGAGAGGGACACCCCAGGCAAGATCATGATGGAGAACGGCAATCGGGAACGACAGAGAGACTTACACTCTGTCATGAGGGTTTCAGTATTGTTAAGAGATCCTCATATGCATACTTGAAGCCCTGCTATCCACAGTTGGCAGAGTCGAAGCCCTTAGAAGGCAAAAACTCCCCAGTGTGGCTGTGGTGGCTTTAATCTGCGTCAGTCACTCACTCACTCAGTTTTATTGTTGATGAATGCACAGCTTTATCCAGCTTTAACCACACACATGCATGCACACATATCCACTTTATGAATACATTTGTACTTTGTGCCAGATTATGAGGCGGATTAGCCACATGGGATGTAAAGATAAAAGTTCAGGGATGATAGACTCAAGCAAAGTGTTTTGGATATCTAAGCAAGAAGACGGCAACAAGAAAGCTGACAAAATGAAGAGTGAGTGTTATGACAGGGAATCTGAAAGAAAAGATTCTAAAAAGAACAAAATACTGCACATGTTCATTGTCAGCTTCAGCTCTGCTTAAATATGCTTATGGAAGACTTAATGAAAGTATAAATGGACTAATACCGTATGTGTTGGCTGAAACGGCCACTGATTTATCATGAACAGAAGAATTCAGAAAGAAAAGGCTTCTTTGCATCAGATGCTTGCTTCTATGTCACAGTTCAGGAGTTAACCCAAAAAAGGTAAAGTGCATCTTCCTATTATTATTATTATTACAATCACAAATACTAATATCACACTCTACTGATAACTGGAGAGTGTGTTTTTAAAGGAAGCAAAACGACCTCCTCAGCAGGAAATATTTGTACGGTTTAAGGCAGAGCAGCTCAGGACCAGAAACTGGCGAAGCAAGTTTGTTTTTGGCAGATTTTGTGACATTTATATTGTGAGACAGCCCATCATAATGAAATACTGCCAACATATACAGTGCAGTAGCTGGCTGTGCCTTTTGAGATCTGGCTCTGGAGGTATTAAAAACACAGTGGTTTGTCTCTGCTTTACTCCTCTAATGAGAATTCCTGTGTTTGTAGAAATCTATACTGTTTTCTTCTTTTAATCTCCAGCCTCAGTTTTAAATGAAAGTGGTCTTCTATTTGATTTGGGCTGGTATTATTAGGGACTTAACAAGCTTTACGTCTAACATGGAGAACCCTGAACTCACGCTATTATAGTTTTTGATTTGGGTGCTTGCTGTGTTTTTGCTTCCCATAGAAAGAAGCTGGATCACTTTCTTCATCATTATGATCCTTGTTCAGGTTCAACTCTAACTACTGGAACGATACTAAACCTTGAACCCTCTACAAAGGGAGACAGTTGTTTTGTTGTGTCCCCATATACCACACATTTATAGTTTCCATGCAGTCAAAACCCTTTTAAAAAAAAAACCTTGAAGTCATTGGACTTCAAGGGATACTGCACTGTTACATCAAAGTCCATTTACAGGTCTTGGCGACTCTGACTGCATAGATGAAATAAACAGACAAAAAGTCATGACGCTTGAAAATGAAAAAAAAAAACATCTGAAGGTGTAGAGTTTGAAAGAAGTTGAGCTTACCAGACCTCTGTGGTCTGTTCCTTATCTCTGCTTGAGGCTAGCAGCTTGAGACTACATTAGCCCCAATTAGCATAACACATCTGAATCTCCAACCAAACTGTCAGTGGTTGAGTTGCATTGTGGGTAAAGTAGGTTCCAAGTTTTGAAAGGAATAAGTAGATGGTACATAGCTCTTCTGTCTGTGAGTCTAAAATTCATACAGTGCATTAACCTGCAGGTCTGCCTTTGTTTACTTGTGGTCAGTGCTAATAATGGCAGATACTCCTGGATTTAAAGTACTATTCATATTTACCTTGAGCGTCTTTTAATACATGATCTGCCTCTGTGCTGTCTGTATTTATATCAAAATCTCTGACTTGTTTGATTTTCAACTCAGCTCTAAATGACAGAATTTCCCCCTGGGGATCAATAAAGTCTAATCTCTCATCAAACTCTCATGCACCATCACATACACATATACACTTGCAAGTAGATACACATGTACACACTCAATTTGGCAGTCAGATGCAACAATCTGGAGGCACAACTGTAGTATATTACAATGTAGTCGCCAAACAAACAATCATACAATAAGCTCCATTTATCTTCCAACACCTGTTGCATGTGTGTTGTCAGTAACATAATCTAACATTATTGATTAGAGCTGAGCAGGAATGTTGAGCTAAACTGGCCTGGAACCCGGTTGAGTTTATAATCACGTAGGGTTAGCTATAGAGCTCATACATCTTGTGTCAGATGCAGATAATGGGTGAATGAACAGCTGTTGGCGCAGCACGTATGCCAGGTGTAGCGAGGCAGTGTTGCAGCACAATCTGTCGGTACACTTACAGTGCACTACAAATATAACACGACAAAATATCCATCAATCATCAGCCCATCATTCATCTTAGTGTGCATATGCCATATTATTCATTCAGTCATCTGTTTCTCCATCCATCTGTTCATCCATTGATACAAACATAGAAACATCCACCCGCTCTTTAAAACCTTCCCTCATCAGCATCAACCAGTTAGATCTTCATTAAAGTTGTTGCAAAACTCTGCTGCTAGTGGCTCACATCACTCACCTTACTTGTATAAACAAGCTCCCTGCAAGCCCCACAAGGTATATGGTACACATGTCAACATTTCCTGTTTATTTATTTTCCTATACATGCATTCAGTCGCAGGAAGAATCACAAGCATGCATTTGGCGTGCTTTTGGGAAACACCCTGACATTTTCAAGTTACCATCTGTGCTGACAGAATAACAAGCCCTGAAGCTCTGAAACACATCACGGCAACATGCTGGCGTGCCGACGTGCACAAGCACACACATTTGTAGTGGTTAAGACCAGTGAGTGACCACTGCTATCCATGAGCAGGCCTTGGGCAACTCATTCATTTTGGAGACCACCACCGCTTAACTTCCCTCCCACGTGTCAGAGCAGACAGGAGAATGTAAACATCACTTTATGCCTATTACATTTTGTACAGGGAGAGCTGCACGTCCCTCATTGCCTCTGGAGGTCTTCTTCTCAAGCATTTAAAGACTTAAGTTCTGTCTGGGAAGCTTTTTTTTTTTTTTTTTTTTTTTAAGAAAAGCAACAGCGTTTTTCCGTTTCTTGGCCACGAGCTGCACTGTCATCACCTGCAGGATAGACAGGTTTTTACCTTGCCATTGGCAACTGTGAATATGTTATGTCTAGTGTGGGCTTGACAAGAGAATAAATACGATATAATACAAATGTAGGTGACGTAACTATGTTGCAATCATGAAGCAGCATGAAAATTAAACTGTCACCTACTCCAGGAGTTTATTTTAATGGCTGCTTTAATAATTGTGCGTCCCTTGAAATGTTGTGGGTGTTATGCAGGGTAATATGGCATTACTGATTACAGTCATTTATCAATGTCTTTGTTATTGTCAGAACAGAGGCATTTAATAGAACATTACTGTAATAATGTTGTTTGGGGAGTCGTGTTGATATTATTTCCTTGAGAGTAAAATGACAGTTGGATGAGCTTGTTTAAAATATGAAGGTTTATTTTTTTTCATGATCCAGCCATTACATGACAGCCACTGTCTTTGTGTGCCTCCGTTCAGGCTTTTAAAAGTGTCTACAGTATTTGTCTGTATACGCTTTCCAATCCAATGGCTTGTGAAAATACAATTAAATGTGATACCTCAATGGGCCACTCCACACAACTACACACCTACACACACACACACACACACACACACACCCTGACAAGGCACTTCATTAGCCGAGCACCTGAATGCCAGAAATGTCTAGCTGCTCTGCACCCTGGGTAATAAGCTCTGGACAAAAGCTCTCAGTTTTCCCTAACTCCAAAGATGCTGCTCACACACACACTCATGCTCCGAGGTATGCGCACATGCACTGAGCACCCCGATATTTGCATTTTAGTTTGTGAATGGAGAGTAGATCCCAGCACGGAGAGCTGACAGCAGCATTACAACTCCAACCAGTCCAATCACCAGGGAATGGTCTCTACACATACACACACACACACACACACACACACACACACAGACACACACAGACACACACAGACACACACATGCACCCACACACAAACACTGAGAAATGGTCTCTGTGTTACTCACCTCAGAGAGACACCCGAGGGATAATTGCCAGGCTGCCTCCACCTCTCTCGCCTTCCATGTCTCCCTATTCTCCGGGTGAACATTGTTCTTTGTAATTACTTAGGATCGCTGCGAGTCAACTTAAAGTGATGTGTTGTCTCTCTCTCTCTCTCCATCTATCTCAAGAATCCAAGTGAGACAACTCACTTTTTTGCCCTCCAGACTAGATATTGGGCAAAATTGTTTTCTATTCTTATAAACTTTTATTCTATTCTGGCTTAAAATGTGATAATAAAGTGGACCAGTTCTTTGTATGGTGGCTTATTAGTGTGTAATTATAATCTTTAAAGTGTGCCAATTGATGAGGTGCTGACTTCCCCTTTATTTAACATTGTAAATAACATTTTAGACTTTTGATTTTGTTTCAAAGCAAAGCCTCACTAGTTATTATGTTCCAAATTGGAAAACAGGTCACACTCCTATATGCAGGTGTGTGTGTGTGTGTGTGTGTGTGTGTGTGTGTGTGTGTGTGTGTGTGTGTGTGTGTGTGTGTGTGTTTGTCTGTGTGTGTGAAATCTAAAGTGTACAGTGTTGTATTCATGAGCTATGCTGACAGAAAATCAAAACCTATAACACAAACATTAAACAAACAACCGGCAACGTTCGCGTCATGAAATGTTGAAAATGGAGGTTCTTGCTTCACCTGATCTGCACCACGGCACAACAAGCGTCAACTAATCACACAGCAGCCTGCAGGCAAATGTAAACTTTTCAAATCAAAATAGTAAATAAGATACAATCCTTGAACAGTGTTTTAAAAGATCCAAGAGTGAAGATGAGGAAACAGTAAATCATTTCGAGCCAAGTCCTTGGCACCGCTGCTCAGAGTGAGTTTTAAAGCAGATTGACGCTAGCGTTTAATTTTTAAACACTGTCTTTGCTCGGGCTTGGGCCTCAGTGAAAAGTGTGCCATGTGTTTCTGAGTTCATAGACACTGCTTTGAAGAAGTGAAAATACAGACAGTACCTGGAGAACATGTTCCCTGACATTTAGATTTTCTAAACATATTATAATAACAATGTTCTGTTCAAAAAGGAGGTTTCCTGGTGACTGGCAAGTGCCCGTCAGTCATTTTCTGCAGCAGTCCTGTAGCATTAGCAACAATTGTATGTTGAGTGTTGACATAAAGCTAGCTGCAATGTGCTTTTCATTGACATATCACACAAGCACTTATATTACCAACATTTTGAAGCAGAATATTCCTCATGTATCTGCAGCTAAATTTTGGGTAAACATGAATTGATACATTTTTGGCTGCACAACAAGCTACAAACACAACACTGACATATAATCTTAATAACCTCCATCCAGCAGACATGAAGCAACATTAGCATGAAGTTCAGCACCTTAAAACCAAAACAATGAGTTGAAAGACACTAAAATGTTCCAGAGAGAAGATTGAAGCAGCAGAGTCGGGTGAAAATTATCTGTGGGTTTGTCACTACATATACATAGTCATTTGGTCCATTTACATAATATAAAATAATGATCAGTGCAGCTCATAAGATAGAGAATAGAGATCATAAGATAATCGGTTAGATAATAGAAAATGTCAGCGATCACTGCTGTTTGAGACAGAACATGAACCTTGGATGCTACCACTAATGTACCCATCTACCATTTTGGCATTCACATGCTTAATTTTCATACTACATGTTGCTGGCACTAAATGGAAATGGAATTGAATAGATGTGTGTAGTGTGTGGCAGACTTGGTATTTTGTGCTGACATTTCAATTGGTATGCCAATGTGCAATTACAGCATTGCTTTCTTGGCATCTGTTAGACTGATTCTCCATCCTGTGTTAAATAGATGAATAAATGAATGGATGAATTGACTGATTGTAGCAAAAAAAAAAAGGAAAGTACCAAATAATTTGTTCTTTCAAGTCCATTCTCAGCAAACAAAATTGCAATAAACCATTCTGGCTGCCATTATGTCAAATTGGACATCATTACCAGACACTAAAATAGTTTCTTCACAAAAACACTTATTGTTCACATTTTTTTTTGTTCATACTTTCCAGCTTCAAAGAACTAAAACCTGTCTACTCTGACTTAGGATGAATTTCGCCTTAATGAATAGACCAAATGACAGTGTGCCTGGGAGGAGATTACAACCATCAGTCTGTGTCCCAGACAGACAGATCCGTGCTCCAGTCTCCCAGTGACATCCTGGCAGGGTGCCACACAGCCAAAGCCCTGGCTGCCAGACAACATTAAAGCTCAACCTAAACACCCAGAGTCACATCAGAAGACATCCTGAGCCTACAGTGTATTGATTGAGGATCAACACTTGAGATGAGAATCTTCAGGTTGCTCATAATCAGTGTTTGGCTCGCCTTGATGTAGCTGTGATCAAAATAGTGATAACGGCGGAGCTGAATAGTTTTATGTGAACAGCCGGCAGAAATTCACCCTTAAACTAATTTATTCCTGTTCCCATGGATCACTGTGTAAACATGATGTCACTCCAGGACTTTATACTGCAATTATAATGAAATGTGATGGAGGGAACATGTCCAAAGAGATAAAAGTAGCAACAATTGGATTTAGAGTATTTTAGAATCAAAGTATGAGGAGTATGAGTTTTCTTCCAAAAATGATGCAAAGAAAGACACAATGTGAAAACTCTTGCATTGTCACCTAATGAAAAAAAATTTAATTAGGTGACAATGCAAAGAGTAGTGTGCCGTTATTAGTGCTCTCTCCACTTTAAAATGAAAAAAACCTGAACGCTAAGCAAGAAAATTAAGTTAAAAAAGTAAAAATTGAAAACACAAAAACATTGATTAATAATAATATAATATACAAAAGTATTTCTCTTACTTTAAGTGTAGACAAAGAAATGTGAAATGTAAATTCCACTTTCACACCCCTTAACCACCAATAAAGTATATTCTTTTTTTTTAGTTAGTTATTGGTACATTACTAGTTGCTGAAGGTAGATGAATAAACCATCATATACTAACTAATATGAAGCTACTTTCTTCTGCCATGTTCAGTGTAAGAGCTTCAAACCTCATTTCCTGAGGTTATTGAAAGGCTTTCTGGGAAACACAATGCAAAACGATGACAAATTGATGAAGTGTAGCAGTGAAAGTGCATAGGAGGGTTTTTCATTTATGCTCAGCAGCCATTACAGGTTCTCACCTTGGTTATGTGTATGAAACTGCTTCTGCTTCCTGCAGCTGCCAGTGTAGAAAAAAATGTTTTTCCTTAATCCTTGTAACTTCAAGAGAATTATGTGTGTTAGAAAAGCACTAATTACAAATGTCAGTTATAATCTGAAAAGTGTAATTAGTTAATTAACTGAGTCTTTGCCAGATAAATTTGTCTTTTCCTCGACAGTGAGGGGAGGTTTGTCCAGACACAAACACTTCATCTCTTCTTAGTCACGAGATCAACACGTTCACAGCGATGTCATTTCTTGAGGTTTGTCACTTTGTCCCTCACGTGGCTGGTTCACAACCACTAAAGGCTTCAGCTTCAGTCTGAGGGTTGGGAAAGATTGAAACATCAAACACTGCAGATCTATGTTATAAACCATTACCTACATAACATGATTCCTCTTGATATTTTTTTTAAGTGATCTTCCTACCTTACAGGCATCATTGGTTTTATATAATAATGATGCAAACCCATATATTGTGAAATTTTATGGTGAAAACATGAGACCTGTCCTCCTGTGAAATACAAGCCTATAGGTCGTTTGTGCAGCAGGCTATTATGACTAGTGGGCACAGTAATTATGACAGGAGCAAAGGGAAAAGTGCTGTGTCGTAGTATGAAGAGAGACAAACGCTGTTGCAGTCCACATGTTTATTATTGTAAACATGACAACAATGATTGTCAAGTGTTGAGGAATTTCTTATTTTAACCCACTTAAGCCATGACAATTATTATAGTAACCATGGCAACGGAGGTAGGTACGCTTGCCCCCATAGAGGACATAGCAGTGTCCCATATTTCAGGTGACACTCCTTTGGATGGTATCAGACGGTTGAAAAAACAACCTATATGGTTGTTCAAGTTGGAGGACTGGTTGGAAAACATGGACATGCAAAAATCAACCTTCAGAGTTGTGATTAAAATACTAAGGTCAAGCTTTTTAGAAATTAAATTGCCTCAAGGGAAGTCTAATCGCAGTTGTTTCTAGAGGGGAATTTCTGTTGACTTCTACTATTCACATTTTCTCAGTCAGTCTCACAATCAAAGCATGTGTCTATAAAAAATATTGTAATTCCTGAAAGGTCCATTCAGAGCAATTGTTCTGTTCACATTAAGGTCAGTTACAAATTAAATGAATAATTCATTTGTATCAGACAAGTCAGGTATATTGAGGAACTGAGAGGAAAAATTGTGATATTCGTTCATGATCCTGACTCTGTTTTGTATCACTACCTGTGAAAAATAATTTAAAGGGAGCCAAAGCAAGCAACAGATCAACTGCAGCTCTTACAGCGGTGTGGTGTGAAATGCATATGTAGCAGCAGCAGAGCAGGATCAGTGGGGATGACATCTTAACTAGCCCACTCAATCCGTGATGGCTAAACACAGTTTAGCTGATGCATCAGTTGATTTTAAACAAGCTCTGCTTCATCCGAGAAAACTTATTGATAGAGTTTTTAGAGAGAAGTCAAATATGTTTTTTTATTATTGTGTCAGAGCTGCTTTGTTAGGACTCCCTGAGAAGCATAATTCAAAGCAAGCTGGAACAAAACCACATCCACCACAGAGTCAGATATCAGCTACAGGAAGTTTACAGGTGCAGAATTCTCCATATGACCAAGCTGCTACCCCATTCTGTCAGTCTGTTGTACAACGTCAAGACAACATACACAGCTACTGATTTAATAATGTCAGAATGTCTGGAACAGCAAACCCTGTGTCCTAGTAATTATCTTTCTATACAACTAAACTACAACTGCAAATATGTTTTTTTAATAAGCATAATTGTCGAACTTAGATGTAATAATGTACTATAATGAAGATATGTTGTTAATGTACGTATTTGACAAGTGGCAAATGATACTGAGCATATCAGTAAAATGTACACACAACCACCCAACCACCTCCCACGCGACTCTGCGGTTAATAATGTAGCACTTCATTCATTCCAAAGAAAAAATGCCTTTGAACATAATCCAGCTAGCTGTCATGTGTCCTACAAACCATATTTGCTGTTGCACTTGTTGTATGTAAATGTAATTTCTAGAGGACAGGTTTAATCAAATATATATCTAAAATAAGGACTTGGCAAACCCATTTTAGAACAGAAATCTGCATTTTTAAGCATAAAGGCGTTGTACCCACAGATAAAACGTTTGCTTACATAGTCATAAAAACTCTGGCCATGCCCTGCACACATTATAACGAGTGGTCCAGGCTTTACTTTTAATACAGTTGGTTGGAATATATGCTGTTTTTATATCTTCCACTGGACCAAATGATGGATCTGCATTATTTTTCTTTGTTAGTTTGTTTGTTTGTTTTTATATAATCCAAATAATAATCTTATTCATTACCCTCATGGTGAAATACTGTGTGTCTCTGCAAGCTGGTTTTGATTAAGCAGACTGGTTGTGGAAAATGGCAGTGCATTGAGAAAACAAGTAAATGGCCCTCAATGTATTTTTAGGAGGATTTATAGGAAGCAACAGACAGCAGATTATTCCTACCGTTTAATTTACAGTTATCAATTAAAAATAATTAAATACAAATGCTCAACAACCCAAATACAAAACTACTTGACCTGAGATGCAGGGACTGTCACCAATCTAATTGAGAGTACTTAAAATTTCTGCATATTATCATCTTTAATTATTAAGTGAGCATATTTGAAATCAAAGTTTAATGTGTTCAGAAGAACTTAGCTGCTTTATGCTGTGTAGCTTGGATGTTTGTTTAATGACTGAATTTAACTCTTTAGTGTCATATACTGTCCATAGTTAAAGAAATTTTAACCTTTTAAGTCATGCTCAACATCCACACTAACTAAAGTTGCATTAACTAACTGTACAACTGCTAATAAAAAAATCTTTCTGAAGCCAGACTGAGTTTTTCCTCTGAAGGAAGGCCTCATGTATTTCTGTAACAGTGCAGAGAGAATCACACCAGAGGCCGACTGTAGATCTCTTTCAAGTTCTGAGGTGCTTCATGTGCTGCAGGAAAGAAAAGAGACACATTTGCTGAAAAATAAAACCAAAATAGAATATCAGATTTGGCTTCTAGTATTCTCTTTGCTGTCAGAGTGGACAGAAAGGGGAAGGCCAAAAGCCAGAGGCATTTCCAGATGTGAGTGTTGTCCAGCTGTTTTGACATTGCGATACTTTGATGGCTTATTCGTTAATGCACTCCGTGTTTCTGTATTTAGCTGCAGAATGTGTTGAGCCCAAGGGGACTTAGGGCCTATCTATCAATAAAGCTCTTCTCTCTAATTGTCATGATTAGATTGCATTAAAATTCGGATTGCTACCTGAAACACGGTTTATATTATTCATATTCTCTGTGTTTTATGTATTAGCTTATCACGGCAGCTGAATGAGCTGCCAGACCAGTTCAGAGAATGTGCCCTCTTTTCTGGCTCTAGTCAACTCTTTCCCTTGGCATTGGATGGATTTCTGACTCGCGCAATCTGATTTGGCCATTAGCTTACTGCCAGCAGCAACTGCAGAGAATTTCCTTTGAATTTCTTTTCATAGAGTGCCTGAGCTGATCTGCCACTGTGCAAACAGTTTATTGAGTCCAAAACCACTAGCCATGCCAGACAAAAGGATTGATATTTGGCCGGTCTTGTATCTTAGCTGCCATGTCTTTGCGCCACAAAACACTAACAAGCCAGTCAGAAGCAACATTGAGCCAGCCAGTGTCAAAACCCTTGTAACTCCTAATGACCTCTTAGTAAACTGCCAGTGAACAGAGTATGCTCTTTATTTTTGTTTATTTGTGGTCTATGTGTCACCAGCTTGTTTTTCACATTGTATTTGCATGTGGTTGGTTCCTCAGTGTTGGATGGATGTGAAGTTACATCTCTGGACAGAAGCACAGAAACCACAACCAAACAACACCAGTCACACTAGAGGATCTGCACTTTTATTCTCCAAATGTGACAAGCACAAATTCTATAGATACTGTAAAAATAAATGAATAATGCCCTAATATGGGAAACATATCTAGGCTATATATATGTATAAGATTATCTGATATAGTATAAACAAATCAAAAAAAGTATTAATATTTACTTAAATTCAATATACAAATACAAATTTAAATTTAAGTGAAGGTGCATGATTTATATTATTTTTTTTATTTTTTTCTGCTACACAGCAAGAAAAAACTATTAAAGATATTATTCCTTCATAGTTAATCACTATGAATGATGAAGTACCACACAGTCTTGCTTCATCAGGACTGTGGTTTGATCAGATTAGACTAACAGTAGCCTGAAAACATTAGCAAACATTAGCAACATTAGCATGGGGCACAGTTCAGTACCACTCCTAGTCCCTTACAGCGGGTCAGAGCGTATGCTAATGAGGCAATATCACTGAAAATTTAAACATTACTAACAGCCATTCTCTACAACCAAAAACAGAAATACATTAACACTCATACGTCTTTACATTACCATAAATGTACCATTTGGACTGCTAGCTTTAAGTCCGTACAGCTTTTGCCTGAAATCGGCATTTATGCTACATTTATCAATGAAAGCCCCCAGCTACAACAGGTAAACTAAAAATATAATACTTAAAGGAAAGTTACTTCATTCAGCTTCATTCACTGTTATGTTTGCGAGACAAGAGGTTATAATGCAGCGACGTCTTCAGACTGGATGCTAAAGTGACTCGGTAGTGACTGAGAGTGACGAAATAGTCCGAAGAAAGAAGAAAATAAGTGATAGAAAAAGAGGCAGCTCTTGTCAAGTAAATTAATGAAGTTTGATGCTGAACTCGCGATCTTTCTTCTAAATAGCTGTTAATGCTAAAGTTGGATATGTAGCAGAAGCAAAACTTACAAATAGCTCCTTCAAGGAAGGCGAATCTATCTGAAATAAAAATTGGCAGAACCCAAAACAAATATCTCTAAACTTATATTAAATGTTACACTGTGAAGTTTTGATAAAGTTCACTAAAATAAAACAACATAACACAAGCAAACAGAATTGAGTTTAGGACCCCAAAAAGTCTTGTTCTGACCCTGAAGCACAACATGAACTGTATTGCTTTTAACAAAATACCAGTAAACTTGCTGCAGAAAAAGACTCATAAATCAAGAGTGTTTCATGAAATGAAGTTCTAGTCACATCTCAGACAGAGCTACTGCATCACAGAGAAGTTTTTCTTTGAAACAATAGTCCTCAAAAAGTTTGCGACTGTGTTTAGCGAGCTCTGTTGCCACCTCTCTTCATTCTCTTAGAAAAACTGCATGCATATCTATTAACTGACAGCTCCTAGTGTTCGTGGTAAAAATAACAGCATTTTTTTTTTTGATGTGAAGTCCTTGCTTCTCTCTGACACTGTTTGAACTGAAGCTGAAGCAGAGTACTGCCCAAGTGATTAACGACTTGCATTCTCGCACTTGCACACACACACTCTGCAACACACAGTCTGGTTGTGATAGAGAAAGCGCTTTGTCCTCGATCAGATACATCACAGACATTTTAAGTCTTGTGAAGTTCACCTTAAATTGCTCTGTCCCTCACTTTAGTACAGATTAACATCCTACTCTGCAAGGTTATCACATTTTACACACAGACACACTAATAAAAAACACTGAAACATTTGCAAGCCATATTTTACATGCAAATGTACTGTATAAACACTTCTCATTTTGCGCCGTTAGAACGCCTCTGCAATCTGTCTTCCTCCCCAGAATCATTTTTCTCTCTCTGTTTCACACACACACTCATGCACACACATTTCTGTCACTGGTTGATGCTCTCGATAAACTTGACACAGTCATTTAAAAGAAGCATCAAAATGCCCACAAACACATAAACAGCTCACACACCAAAATGAACTGCCCTTCCCACAATCCTTCAACAGTACACAGGCAATCCAGCTCTTTTTTTATGAAGTGTATATTTTTACTTTGACTACTTTTATCATCATTAATGCAAAAACAGCATGACAGTGCAGTGATAAGTAGTGTCCATTAAAATGCCCAGTAAAATTTTAAGTGACTACAAAACTGAAGCTGGATTAATGTTAAAAAATAACACTTTAAGACTTTTAATTTCTCATAGTACATTATACTTGGATATTTTGTTTACTGTGACTTTGTAGTCATAGGAACTGGGGATAACCGAAAACAAACATGCTTTAAGTGGTTTGTATTGTTTGATTATTAAAGGTGCCACTGCCAATAACAAAATAATTGGGTTCATGGAAATATCTCCATGGGTCACAGTTTGGTTTCAACCTCTTCACAGTCACATTTCAAGCTCCTTTCACCGTCCAATCTACTATGACAAGATCAGAATCCAAGAAATCACCTCGCCAGCATTAGGTCATGCACAAACGTAGCAGGACTGCTTGTACCCGCAGCTCAAAGGAAAAGACTGCCTTCATGTTGTTTGTCTCTTTTCTCACGATTAAATTTGATCATCTGTCAGTTTGTGTAGCTAGAGAAACTCTCCTCACGTCCGTCTCTGGTTCTCTTAGGCGAGTAAACAGGTAATCAAAACGCCAAACACCTCAGTCTGCCCTGAGAGCTCAGCTTGTTAGATGCAGTTCTCTGTGTGTGTGGTTTACACTCATTATGTGTGTGCGCTGTGCTCATGTCTTGTGTGAGTTTGTCAATTTGAAGAGTACAGTTCTGAGACCCCAATGGTTCGTGCACCGTGTGTCCTGAGTGGGTGCAAGGAGACAGGACTTGGCACTGATTCGCTATCTTTTCCCCCCACAAACCATTTAGCTTTAAGGACTTTTCCCTCTGACTGAACAAAGTTCTTATGGAAGGCGACAAGAGCATGTGGTTGGCACAAAGTGATTTCCCGTTTTACTGTCACTTTAAAGTGATATGCTACATGTCCCACAGTCAATTCCCCACTACCTGTGACAGATAGAAATTGGCTTTGCTGAGGCCCCGCAAAATGGGTTTTCCAGTTGATGTGAGCGAGAGCACCAAAGCAAGTGACTTCGAGGGGAATCAAAATCAGTAGGAGTTTAGATTGCTTCAAACAGTAATGCTGGTTCGGTGACTTACTGGTACATACTGTTGGAGTGTGGAGATGCTATCAATGGATGTAGGTGATGTTACCAGCCTGGAAAGATAAGTTCATTCTCTCCTCTCCGTCCACAATAACGCATCCAGCAGCCTGACAAACTCTAGTTCTGGTGTTTGACCCGGATAGAGAAGATAGATTGGAGAAGTTGAAGGTCTTTCTAGTATGGGCTGTGTGTTTTTTGCTCCTCATGTGTGTTATGTGACCATCAGATTGAAATGCAGTTTTCTTGCTTATGGGAATGTTCCAGCAGCTGTGCCTTGACAGACGGCAGCAGAAAATCATTGCATTCATGTATGTTTTTGAAATCTTGAATACAAAACCTAAGCAAACATCAGTGCTTTGAATAGGATGTGAATGTTCTCATTTCTTGCTCAGACAGGTCTCAGAACAGCCCCTGCTCACATCAGTACAGGATAACTTTGATCAAAAACATACAACCAATCAAGTGTTCAGTGTGATGGATTACATATCGAGAAACTTTTGAAGTTTTGGAAAAGTTGATTTTCATTGTGCACTGAAAATGGTTGGAACCTGCAAAATAAGAAATCAATCTTTGTAAATGGTCAGCGGTAATGCAATTGTGAGTAATGAACACATATGAAACAACTAGTATGGTCTTTTTAAGATGCCTATTCAACCTTGTTTACAGGTTTGGTAAACCAAGCCCCTAGGCAATAACTGTGAATCAGCAGTGACTATTCGTCGCGTTTATTGGTGATTTCTTGTCGCCGTTCTGTTGCATTAAGTAAAACCATGTGAAAAGACAAACAGCGTGTGGCATTTTGTTTTAATGTTCTAAAAACCCTTCTAATCCTTGTTTGTGCCAGAGGCTAATTTCCTCCCGCACAGAGTTGGAGTTTTACAACAGTGGCATAGTTTCTTTTGTTATTAAACCACCACTGTGATGAAATTACATTCTTGTTTATTTTCTAGTGTCAGTTGAGTATTTCAGTGTGATTATTAGCTTCAAGCTTTCCCTTTCTCCCTTTCTCCCTCTGTCATTTATAGATCTAAGTAGAATGAGGCAAAAAGTAGGGATGATTTCAAGCCCAGAAAAACGCATTCTTCTGCCTCCTGTTTCCTCCTTCTCTCTCTCATCCCTTTTCCCTGTCAGGGTTGCTTGGCATTATCTGCTGGAACAGTTGCTCTGAGGAACAAGACACGCTCTCCCTCCTCCCTCCCGCCTTCCCGTCCCTGCCACTACCACCCCGCTCCTCCACCCCTTTCTCATTGCCCCGCACAGAATAGAAAGCAATTAAAAGGGAATCTGCTAGATTGTCTGTGTTTATACCATCTCAGAGAAGGTTTCTGTGCTGTTATGATAATAACGCATTGCTGGATCATTACCCGGCATCTTCGTTTTACTTGTGCCTATCCTTTATTGTGCAGAAGATGGCTTCTGAGCGGTGGCGCACGGGCTGCCACACACAGCAGGGTTTGAGAGCATGAGGCCTTTTATTCCTGACCACATTTATTGTGCAACTTATAAATCTTTGCTGTCTTTTCTTTTGTTTCCCTCCTTTTCTCTCTTTCTCTCTCTCCTCCTGTTCCAATTTTTTTAAGAAACCGTCGCGGCCAAGTTTTGACAAAAGGTTTCAATTGCGGGCACTTAAAGGAATACTATTAATCATTAATTATGACTGTTGAAAAGCTATTTATTGACACGCTGTGGCTTCCCGTGCTTGTAAATTAACAGGACTACATTATGGAGACAAATGCTTTTTTCTCAAGCGCAAAACATGCAATGACACATCCACTTCCCCTGATGGTGGTGCATAAAAATGGTACATCAGGCATGACTATTTGGTTAATATATGCATGTCAGAGCACTGATATTAAATTATACATGCAATTCCATTAGTGTCGTGAACTGTTTTCATCATTTTTAAGATTATTTATTATATGAGCTCGATTTCTCTGTGATCTAATGTCTGTTAGTGTGTTTACAGTAAGTGACAAGGTGGTAAAAAGACAAGCATTTCATGTTTATCTCCAACGCCTGTGCTAAGCAATTAAACAGTGATTTAGGTTCATGATAAGATAATAATTGATTTGCATTCATTTATGAGTCCCCTGCTTAGTCTAAATTATAACCTTAAAAAACCATTATTATGCGGCAATGAGTTTTCCAGCAGAACCTAATGGCACTTCTGTGGCTGTGCCTTGCCACATGAATAACTTAATGAATGAATGAATCAATAGATTTACACTTCATTATCATCATGCTTTGTGATGCGGATGATATCGCAGTCTAAATGTACTGTACCATCCCCCTGTTATGAAGGACTGTGTTAAGGCACTGAGGATACTGAGATAACCTGCCTGTCAAAGTCAGTTAGAGTTGTGGGTTCCTTCTTCTTTGATCGGGCGACAGATGCCAAATCAGCATAAAGTGAGTAATTAAAAATCAACTTAAGGAATCAGCGCGGAATTGACAGTGCCAAAACCTTTTACACTTGCCCTGTGTGGTATACACCGGTTGTTAACAGTTAGCCTTGTACTGGCTCAGGGGACCACTTGAAGCGAGAAGTTATCCTTGGTGCTAAGTGCTTTAAAAAGATGTTTCTCACAGCATTGAAATGCATGCTGCTCATGTAGCTCAATCTGAAATGGCTCTGTTAAATACTGATTATGATTATACCCCAGGGAAAGTAATAGAAGAAACAGTAACATATATTGTGACATGATCTATTGTTGTCATGGCTACACCATCAACTGATGCTTTTACAGTGGGGTCCTTTCTTCATCCACACAGGAAAATTTTTGTGAAGTTTGTAACCAAATAAGCAATATATGTGAACACCGGAGTCATTAGAGCTGATGTTTACCAACTAATCTCTCTTCAGAATGCAGGGTGAATGTTGCATATACAGACACAAATTGCTCCCTATTGCTTGGAAATTGTGTTCACTATGACTATGAAACCATTTACATAGATGTAAGCTGTCTTCCAGCTAGCAGCTCATTCAGGCGTTCAGTGGTATGGTAAAGGGCCCATATTTTTACAATTGTCCAGTGTTTTATTTACATTTTTGATATCCATCAGCAGATGTATATATATTGTGGTTTTGAGTGCGAAAAACCATGTCAGTATAGTTTTCTGTCTCCTCTCTCACGCTTCTCTCTCAAGCCCTAGCAAGAATAGGGTGTTTTGTTTTCAGTCTCTGATCCCGTCTTCTGATTGGCTGTCTGTTTTCTAAGTGATGCAAGTCGAGGCGAACAGCGGATAATGGTCAAATTCTGATTAAAATGCTCCAGTATTTGAGAAAAAAGAAATGTTATCCACTGCTCTCTAAAATTACTGTCTTTGTGAAGGCTGTGCAATATTTTGAATATATTGATATTCCTGACAATGATTGTGGAAATCTCACTTTCTACAATATGGGACCTTTAAGACATCCTATTTATATTTATAGTTTACAATGCTTGCAAGCTAATAGAAAAAAGAACACTATTAAAGTCCTTGAAAACTTATTTTCACAATCTAAGTATAAGTTACAGGGTTATTATGTGAATACACTATTTTCTGCCAATGCGAGAACAGTTTAGGTTATTTCAAACTCCAAAACTCAGCGAGTTGACCAATATCACTCGTCACACAGCATTTGGCTGACCAATGGTGTAACTTTATCACTAACTCAGTCAGTAACATTCACATTGCTTTCAGTGAAAATAAGTAATAATACCTAGAGATGTGTTTTTATAAGCTTTTATTATGCTTATTTAGTCATGAGCAATAAAGTTATTGAGAAATATTTAGTTTTCAGGAAGCAAAATAAAACTAACCCAAACTTTGATATCAGGACATGGCCTGAGGTAATTCAGTGTGAAATATCCTAAGTGGAATATTTAATAATTCAACAGACTCACTGTCAATGTTAATCTGCGGCATGCAGGAGACAAGCTCGGTCCACTTTTTTCAAGTCCCCTGTAGTGAGTGAATTGCATTAGTCAGTGTCAAAATGTATGCAATCAATTGATATAGGTAGCTTCCCCAATTGCACATAAGATTTAATACTAATATGAAGAATAGCTGTCAACCTTTCAGCTTCTTCTGCTGCACTGGTATGTGAATAAGCTATTCCATCGCTGGCAACAAATCACAGAAGACCTCTCTGACCTCTCATTCGACCCGACACCTGTCAGTCATTTATTTGATTTACTGACTCCAACACCACTGCTGGTTAACTTTTGAAGTTCAGCCGCTAATGCTGCACATTGTAGATGCAGCGTCGAATAACATCCCTCACAACCTGCTCCATAACGCTGTGCTTTTCGAAAATTAGGCCACAAGGGAGAAATGCTGATTATTCTGGCAAGAGGGTATAAAAGCCAATTCTCACACAGGAAATGATGATGAAACGAGCTGCGCCGCAAGCTCTGATTCACAACATCATTATTTAAGATACATCTTCAGTTCAAAGTGTTACCTTTGAGATGAAAAAAGACTATGAGCAAGAAAAGGTAGCAAAGCTCTTGCCTTATATTTGTGTGATTCTCTGAGCTTTGCTAAAGCACTACCGGATATGTGTTGAATCTATGTTGTTGAGATGTAGTGCAGGTCCAGGTAGTTCTACTTTGTACATTATCAGAGACCTCCCCAAGAAACATAAACAGTGTGCCAGGCCAACAAATTCAAATAAGCCTATTTCATTTCAGACTGCATTTCATTTCACAGCCTAAATAGAGGCAGTCAGGTCTGGAGTATTTTAGCACTTAAGAGTATCTTTTTTTCCCCCCTCTTGCCTGTGCTCTCCTTCAGTGGCACTGCATCATCAACTGATTCACCTCTTTCTGCCCGTAATGCACCACAGCAGAACACCGGTGATGGATCACATAAGAGGTAAATGTAGAGAGTAGAGAAATGAGCTTGTAGTTCCACAGTGTCACACTTTGAGACAAGGCTTTATGTGACATCCTTTAATAATAAGAGCAGGTTGTGTGCTGATGAGGGAATACAGCGTGAAGGCAGCGATGGGTGGGAGAGGTCAGTGCTCTGCAGCCAGTAATTGTGGCATAATGAATATAATTTGCAGCTGTAAGAGGCATGTGACTTACATTAGTGATAACAACTCTCTCCTCTACACTTACGCAAATTCATCCACAAAAAACACCACAGATACTTCTGAATAAGCACAGATAGGTAGGGAAATCCTGAAGCAATTCAATACAATACAAATAACACTTCTCAGGTGCTTTCATTGCATTATAATATTGTATTATTCACAAAGAAGCGGTATCATGTTTTTTGTTGAGGTTTTTTGCATCCTCTACATGCACCGACTGACAATCCTGCTGTACAGAGTGACTACAGCTGTACGGGGGAGTAAGGCAGGGGAAAAGAATGAGCAAAAAGGCAAAGAATAAGGAGGATGCAGAGAAATGATAGGGAAAGAATGAATGAGGAAGATGGAGAGAGAGAGAGAGAGAGAAGGGCATGACAGAAAGAGATGGTACAAAACAGCAGAAAGAGAGGAAAGGAGAACGAGAGCCACAAAAAGGGAAGATGTGACAGAGAGAGGAAGCACAGTACCTCTCCTGAGATTTAATAACAGCATCCTGCCCTTGCCATAGATCCTCCTGCCTACGTCTCGATGAGGCACCATCTGTCATGGGCTCGTTACATCCATCCACTACTCCGTCACACTCCAACCCTGCTTATAAAACACAACATAGAAGAGAGGAAGGTGGAAACATTGGCGGAGTCGTCAAATTGACTTTAAAATAAGGATGAACGGGTTAAAGTGATAGACTGACAGCAGAGGCGTCAGGGCTCCTGTACTGCTGACATGTACAGAATGAACTCTGATCAGCAGATGGATCTTGGCTTCTACCAGTGCGTGTTTTGCCTTTGCCCTCCTCCTCTACTGTGGATTGCTGTGGAGATTTCAAATCTTACTTCACAGCAGAACCCAGAGCAGAGCGTCTATTTGGAACATCTTCAGGAACTTTTTGCAAAACGCGACACAAACGGAAATTTAACTGCCTTGGCGCTCGGAAAAGCCTTCGAGGTGAACTCACACTTGTGCCAAGCAAATTTGAATCAAGCAGACCTGCAAATTCCTGAGTTGTTTGTCACCATTTTAATAATTAAATAAGTTCCCTCCTGCAACGTCTGCAGGCCAAGTCTCAAAACACTCATTCCTGCCCTGATTAATGGCTTGCTCGAAGCGCTGATGCATACCAAGCAGGATGGAGGGGCTTCATGACGGAGGCTGTCATAATGAGGGGCTTTGAAGCAGAAAGGGAAAATCAAGTGAGCAACAAAGGTTACTCCAAATCTATTCTGATGCAATTACGTCACCAGGGATTTCCCTAGAAGGATTGGCTCCGTGGTTTGGCTTTAGGGAGGTAAATGATGAGGGTATTAATTGAAGTGAAGTGACTGTAGCTACTGATGGCAGGTCTTGAAGATGATAAAGGTTCTAACAGCCTTGTTGTTCTCTATGTTCTTCCTCATTGGATCTTAAGTAAAGCTAAGACAAAGACAAGACAGACAGACACTGACAGACCACTTTGGGAGAAGGCTGTCTTTTCTGTTTCAAGCTGGGCTCACAGCAGGAGGGAGGCTCTTCCTTTTGTTTAAAATCGCTTCATCACCTTGACACAACACCCTTATCATCCCTCGCTTTAAATGCTTCATTAAACCTGCGAAGGGAATTTTATAAACAGGCTTCAGAGACTTTGCACCTGCCTTTTGAAATCACAATAATTAATGTGACTTGTTCCCACTGGTGTCAATGCCAATTTACAAAGGAATAATGAAGATTTTTACCTGCTGATTGTCAATTAACACACATGGTGACATCCACAAGAGCATTCACCTTGAAAGTTTCATGTTTGTGTTAATACATTGCTGTGATAATGGAACAGACCAATTACACCTACTTGCTTACGTCATGTTAAAGTGTTAATTGGGGTTGATAGTGGCAGAGACAGAAATGTAGCCTTAGAGCCTCCTATTTTGCCAAATAGAAAATGGAAAAGTGAAAGGTAAATTCCATAGCAAGACAGCATTGCACCAGGTATTTCAATAAATGCTTTGTTCCTCTAAGCCCAGTCCTAGGGGATTAACCTAGACCTTACCAGAAATACATTTAACTTGCTATGCAGTGGATATCTGGGACAAGGAACTGCTTTGAGGGCAATAAACGAATGACCTGACTTTGATTTGATATGCAGCTTTAGCTTTGCTCCTATCCCTTAGCTCATGTTTCTCTCTCTCTCTCTCTCTCTCTCTCTCTCTCTCTCTCTCTCTCTCTCTCCGTGTTGCTTTCTTCTGCGGTGCATCTTTTCTTTCTCTGGCTGTGTGTTTGTTGGTCTGATTGGCTGATCTCTCCATCTCCCTCCCTCTGTCTGTTATTGCTCCCCTCACCAAATGCATGTACGCAACAAGGACACAGAACTTAGAGGCCAGACTTTGGAGGCTCTGGCCGACCAGGTTGGAGTGACGCAGATTTTGATCAAACAGCTAGTGTCCCAGTCTCACCTTTAATCTCTATCGATTGATGAAACAAGTTGGGTCTTTCAGAGAGAGTATTTCAGATTCTGTCCATATGGCAGGTTGGGGTATTTGCTGCAACACACACACACACACAAAAATCTCCAAGAACACGTGTGCTCACAGATATACCTTATTGGCACGGGTTGCCCAGTAAATATGAGGATAAACCTAGAGAAGAAGAGAGGAAGGGAATGAGATGGAGACAGAAGGTTGAAGAGGGTGGAGGGTGGAACGAGACAGAAGCACAACAAAGAGGAAATGGAGAAAAAAGTGTTTTGTTAAGGGGTGAGAGGTGTCAGAGAGGCAAAGAAGGAAAGAAATGATGAGGTGAGATGAGGAGAACTGGGTATTGATGGGGATAGCGGGTGGTGTGGCTGCTCTGTCAGTCTTGGCACATCGTTCCTCTCATTACAGTTTCACTCCCTGGCTCCAGACTGCTCTTTGGTCCTCCCCCACGGCTAGCCCTGGAGCAGGGATCCATCCAGCCCAACCCTCCTGTCAACACAAGCCCAGCTCAGCAGCTCTGGCCCAGGCATCTGTCAGCCCACACAGTCCCCTGTCAGCCATAGCCTATTGGCCAGTCCATACTGGCACAGCATAGCGGGGCAGAAAAGAGTATAATATAGCACAGCAGAGCATCCATCAACAAAGCTCAGGGTAAAACAGCGCAGGACAGCAACCTAGGCATCCATCACAAGCAAGATCCTGCATAAACCCAGCCCTGAAGGGACTGACAAACAACAACGCCACTTTGTAAAAAAAAAGGTGCAAAAACAAGGCGTTCTGTTTACAAGCATCAGCAAATATTTGCTAGCATTTACCAGCTTTTTCATGTTAACGGAGAATATGTATTCTACAGAGGATTATGGGCTTTGAAAGGATTCTGCAGAGGATTTCAAACATGGAGATGCTGTTGTGATTAAAATGGGTTGATTTTCCTTTTTCTTTTTCCAAATATTCAAATAAATAAGACTAGCTAAATAATACAGCTGGGATTCTGCATCATTGTGAGGGCTGCATCCAGTTAATGGGATGGATTTTCATTACAAATTGTTCAACCGTGGCTCGCTATTCCAATCAAATCGAGTTCCCTGCAAGTGACTTGTTGAATGCAGCTCAGATCAGGCCAGGCAGAGACAGTCAAGCTCTTATTTCTAATTCTGGTCCAGCAGGGCCCCGGCACAGCCCGTGAAACCCGGCCCTGCGCAGGCACCTTGACAGCTACTCAGCTAGAAGGAAGCAAGAGCTACAGGCAGACAACTGCTCTGACAAGTGATAGGAGCTTCTCCACTTCCCAGGCAGTCGCTCATTAGTGAAAACAGGTACTGGCTACTACTGAGCATGCTCTACACTTTGTACCAAGGGACCCTCTGGAGCTCGAGCACTTTGAGGGAACACAGCCAAAGAGGGAGGGCAAGAGGCCTAGCCAAGAAACCCCTGATCTGTTGCGCAGATCAATGAACAATTCCTTGAATGTTTATTCCACGCTGTCCACTTCTGCTCCAGAGTGTTGATGGAGAGATGAGAGGGGAGAAGAAACCTACGGAGTGGAATGAGGAGGACTGGGATGACAGGCAGACGGGGTGAGAAAACAGGGATAGGGAGAGAAATAGAAGTGGAGTGGCGAGGCAGTGGTGTGAAGAGATGAGAGGGAAAGAGATAAGGCCAGCAGAGTATGGCTCTGATTGAAGCCTGAGTGCAGTGGCACGTACAGAGCATGAACAGTGTTTCGTATTTATTTATCTATTTCTTTGACCCATATGGAGCAGCATATGGTGACCGCCAACTGGAATGAGGTAATACAATTAGAAACATTTGGATGATTAATAGTTCCAGTCACCTGTATTTATCGAAGCACTCGCATGACGCTTCGGAGAAGACACACTCATAGTGTGAATGCTATTCACAGTTAAAACTGCTTGTCTCACTTAGACAGAGGGTATAATTGGGCGCATCCTGCCATGCAACAAATGCTTCCTCTTTTACTTCACCATATTTTCTTCTTCCTTCATGACCTACAAACTGACGTCTGCCCCAAGATCTTGACAGCTGTCCCAGGAATGTGGGAAGCACAGTAAGCTGCTTTGATATTACCATCAAAGTCCTTCTGGCAGAGGACATACTGTAGGAGTGCCTGTTCAGGAGTTTATTTTTACATTATTTCTCTGTAGTTTGGAAGTCAAAATCAAACCTACATTACACCCCAAATCACATTACAATTTAATTTCATTAATGTAGTGATAGGGGTCATTAATTCATTCATTCATTTGTTTACAGTTTTGGTTGAAACTTGATTTCTGTAGTCATTTTAAACCACGCTATAGCCCCCTGGCTCTCCAGCAGTGTCAGTCTGTCAGTCGGTCGGTTGGTATGTTCACCACTTTGGTTCAGGCTGAAATATGTCAATAGGTAATGGATGGATTGCCAGGAAATTTGGTGCAAACATCATATTCACTAATGACTTTGATAGGTTGATAAGCTTGATAGTTTTCACTTATCCAATGAATACATAAAGACCATAATATGGATTGACATTAAAAAATGTAATGTCATTCAAAAATGTCATTCTTGCTTGGATGTTTGGGCTTTTTATCTTGTTTAGATTGGAGGCAGGCAAAAGGTATTTCAGTGGCATTAACAAGAAACTATGAGAGCTATTCCAACAGTGTGTATGATGTGTTTTAAACTTCTGATGAAATGAAATAAAACACTTGAAATAACATCTCACTTCAAGTGGCCCACATATTAAAAATGACCTGTGTAACAGTCTCCTGTTGAGCTTCACCAGGAGGGAAGAGAGAAGGCACATTTTCCTCCTTACTGCTTCATAATGCACAGTGATACCGTATGTATGTACAGTGCAATGTTACATAATACTGCTTCAGTGTGCACAGTCAGCGCAATGTTTCTGTAATGATTATTATACAAATGAATATTTGGATAGGAGAGAGAGCGTATTGAACTAAAGTACACTCTTTTAATTACTGGCTGTGGAAAATGTAATGTTTCTATCTTTATATAATCTCCACAGCTGTTCTATCTACTTTATTGCTGTAGTTTAAGAAAGTTTTGTTTGTTTGCTTGCTTGTTTGTTTTTCTGTTCTGAATTCTATTACAATGGCTGCTCATTCCAATTACTCACTCTCTACACAAGCTTCATCTTATCTCAAGTTAATTTCAGGAGCTTAAATTCTTAAACATTTCTTTCTTAATCACACAATGACTGTAGATGAGAATTCGACAGTCTCTGAACTGTATTTCTAGCGATCACAAAGCATCTGTCATGGTGTTTCAGAAATAAATAAATAAATAAAATGAAATAAAATCTGCATTTGCCATCAACATAGCAGAAAGCAACAGCTTGCCACATCAGTCTATTGTTGTTCAATAGTCTCTGTTCACTCTCTAAATAGTAAACAGTAATAAATGTGTCAGTGAATGTGTGATGACAATTGCAGTTTGTCTGCTTTCCGAGGTAGAGTAGTGAAGCCTTTTTAAGATAAAATAAATTAAAACTCAATGAAGCGGAAGACTTCTGGTCTGGACTTTGAGACGTGTCATCAGCAATATTTAATTAAGGATGATGTCTCTGAGATCAGTAACTATAAGTGACCACCACAACTGCAGGACTACAAGAATATCACAAGATGCATACTTTTAACTATTAAATTATTACATTTCAACAATGGATTGTTGGTTGAATATGTGTTGCAGATCTGTCGTTAAATCCTCATCTCTTTGAAATGTCAGTACAGTTTAGTGCAATCGAGGTTTTTGAAAGAGACAACACAAGGAAACTAGTGTCATGATTCTGTTCACGTCTCCTCCTTCTGTCTTCCACTCTCCTGATTTGTGTTTTCCCTCTCCTACTGGTTACTTCATGGTAGGAGATGAGTGGTAATAAGGTCGGAGAGGAAGAAAGCTCACTCAAAACAAACAAAATGCAACTGTTCAGTCAGCCAGGACAGTTTATTAGCTTCACAACAAACACCTAAAAACTGTTCAACCTGTCACTGTATGTCTACATGTTTCATGTAGAGTATTATCATCTAGAAGATATTATATTTTGTAAAGCAAATGTACATGTTTGACAGGAAACCAAAACAATCCTGATGATTCTGATGAATGTAATGCTTAATCAAATGGAAATTTCATTGACGTGTGATGTTTGATGATGTATAATGCAGTCTGAATGTTTGATGGGAACATCTTGCATACAAGAAAATATCTTGGTAATTTCAGATTTTATATATTGGATGAGAAATGGGCAGCATAACTGTGTTTCGTATATATTTACAGTTTATCTTTTGCCACTGCTTGTTCTAATGCTTTATTCAAGCCACAGTGCTCTATACCATTGTTGCGTTAAGTTAAATTTTGAGATATCTTCACGGAATTCTAAATTATGTTTTTGTATCTGTGAAAGCACTGAGGTCTTGACCGGAATATTAAAATGAAGTTCTGAAGGTTTTAGTGTCTAACTTGCACGAATCACGCACCACAGGGGCCTTTCATTCATGGATATTTTGAGAAGTTAAAGGCATAAAATGATCCATATTATATGAATTTGAGTTATATCAGCGAGGCTTCATTTTGGTGCTCCAGATGTTCCTTCTGGATTATGGTTAGTTTTGCAGGAAGAGTTGTTCGTATAGCTTCTCTGTGATTATAGGGAAATGTGTGTGAATTAGTTTTGGATGCCTTTGCATCATCTCTATTAATTAGAGGCCTGAAGATATTTGAAACAAAACTCTATAAACATTTCAGAGTGAGGGAAGTAGAAGGTAGATGTCAGAGTGAGTCAATATATACAGTGGGTTATCTGGGCTCTGCACAAAGGGAAGGAACATCAACAAGGTTTCAAGCTGCGAGTACAAGCCCTCGACAAATCTGACATCCAGCTCCCACTGGGTAACAGGCTGGGGTGACTGCACCAACACTTTTGTGCATCACCCAGGGTCACCTGCCAAAGACAGCCTCACTCCACTGCCTCCCTAATCTACTGTCTTGTAGCCCAACACACTGCAAAGCGTTGTGCGCAGCCAAGGCTCGGGGAGTTGCCGGAATTTGCATGTGAGGCGCATCCACTGTCGGCTTGCATTACAGCTGATATCCATTCTCATTGATTCCGACGTCTTCTCACATTTACATTTATTCATTAGGCAGACGCTCGGCTCCCTTCCCTCCTGTGCAAGATGTCTTAGCTTGAGCTTACTTGGCGTAATACTCTGACAGCGTGCAACAAGAGGTAAACAAGAGGATACCGGTGTCCTTTCTCATTCACTGGAATAGGCTCACTGTTAAAGGCGATGTATTTATCAGACGCAGGAAGGGAGTCAGATTCAAAGAGGGAGAAGAAGAGAGAGGGGAATAAAGGGAGATAATGAGAGAATGAGTGGGAGGAAAAGAGAGAATGGGAGAGAGAAATAGATGCTCCTCAAATTTTCTTTCGAGACCTCAGGATATGTGAAGTGCTGAGTTGTCTGATTAAGTTAACTAACTTTGGAATACCTTTGCTGGTCAGCAGTATCAAATATAGCACTATGTTGCAATATACCCAGATTAGTCCATTGTTTCAAGACACGATTGTGTGTATAAACCCTCTTAAAACGATTCCTATAGCCCGCCTACTCTGTGGGATAGCAGTTGCTGTCATTTGGTTATTTTCTATCCAAAAAAACTCCACATTTCCATTCTCCTAGAAAGATTTCACATCATGAAATGAAAGAGGCCAGAGGTCCTCTCTTTTCACACCCTCCCACACTCCATCCCCTAATGAGAAACCAAGCCTTCTATTTCTATTTCCTTCTCCTCACCTAAATTGATCTTGTCATGCCCACAGGTGTTACGTTGATGACAAAGTGTCCAAGGTGGCCTGGCTCAATCGATCCAACATCATCTTTGCAGGCCAGGACAAGTGGTCCCTGGACCCCAGAGTAGATCTGGTCACTAAGGGACAGCTGGAGTACAGCCTGCGCATACAAAAGGTAACGTTGACCACAGCGTGTAAAGGCTGACCTCTGTCTGTTCTACAATCCTCACATACCTGAGTCATGGAGAGCTGGGTTTGGATTACAGTTGCATTTAAGGATCAGAGAGAAAACATTTCTCTTGGTTTTAAGAATCCTATCCAGTGATCATGAAACATGACCTTAATAAACTGCACACTTTGACTTAAATGTATTCTTTTTAAGAGCAGGAGATGTGCTGTTTAAATATTTATCCATTTGTTAATTCATTTATTTATGCAGCAGACTCAGTCAAAGGGACTTTTTTCTGTGCTTCATTCTTACGTTTTCATTTAACACTTCCTATGTGCTCTCCAGAGATGGGAATGTTTTTACATAAAAAAAAAAATGTAAGCAAGCTTAAGGATTAGTTTGACATTTTGCCCACTTAATATGAAGCTGGAGCCAGGATGGTTACCTTAGCACAAAGTCTAGAAACAGGGGTAAACAGCCATCCTGTCTGTGTCCAAAGGTAAAAAGTCATTCACACTTAATACATCAAACTTCATTCCTTTACTCACCAAGAGCTGTCTCCAGCTGTGGAAAGCAATACCAATGTGAACTCTTGTCTCAATCCTATTTTTCTACTACTGACGTTAGCATGCTAACCAGCCATCCCCAGCCCATCTTGTCACTTTCCGAGAGCAACTCACTGTAGCCTCTAATCTTCCCTGAAGACACTGCGCCACTCAGAGGGTGTGTTATAACCTCTTGTATTATAAATTCAGCGATGGGTGAAGCTCTTGTCAAGTGACAGTCACCACCGCATGCTCCCAGAAAGCAACCACATTCAACGGCAGAGAAAACAAATAGCCACTTTAAAGTTAAAGTACAATCAATCAGGAAAATGGAAATCGATTTCATCCCTGTGACAGTGAAAACAAACCACTACATACCTCAAGGATCCAGCTTTATCAATGGAAATAGACAGGACAATGGGCAACTATTAAATACGTATAAGTAATTTTACTCATGCTCTGCTGGATGATCATTTATGGCAGTACTACGCTGAAGTGTTCACCCAAACTCTGAAAGAAAAGAATGGAAAACTAAAGAACAGAATGTTGGATAAGCCAAGCCGCAGTTTTGTTTAGATGTTAATAAAGTAACCATGTTGTGTCTCATCTGTGATGTCACTTAACCAAAACCATCCATTCACAATCACGTCACCATGTTAATGTTGTTGTTTAATTTGCAGGTTTGATTTTTGCTTGTTGCAAATATTTATTTTGGTTACTTTTTGAAAAATTATAATAATTTAATGAATTGAATACAAAGGGAAATATGAAGATGAAACATTATATCTGTAAAAAGGTAATAGAATAGCAAGAAGATAAAATACACTGTTCTGCCAGTTATATTGTCATGATAATATAAATTTGCAACATTATTCTGTTTCATTGTGTGCAGGTGGATGTGTATGATGAGGGGTCATATACCTGCTCCATACAGACTAAGCAGCAGCCCAAGACCTCGCAGGTCTACCTCATTGTACAAGGTAAGCTGTACCTACATAAACACCAGCAGTGAAGGGAAACATATTATTCACCACTTACCCATGCCAGCTGGAAGGATATGAACTTGGAAATTGGGTGAATTAACCACATTATATGCTAAGCAGAAGCTCGCTGCCACTTGTCAGCCATAAATTTCCGTTATTACATGTTTTTTTCTCTCTCTCTTTTTTTTTAAATCACATTTTAGACATCTCAAGAGTGAAAGACATCATTGTACAACAGCACACAAGCAGCAGATACCGGTGTCACCACTCTCTTTTATTAAACGTGTAAATGTGTCCCTCTGAGGAGGCAAGCAAAGAAAATGCCGTATATGAATATGTATTGTCAGAAAAAATGAGCTATATGTCACAAACGCCCCCCTACAGCTACAGAATTTCTTGTTCAAGTTCAAATGAATCTTAAGTGCACTTGAAAAGCCTTCAGCAGCAGTTTTCCATTTCAAAGAATAGGAAGTTATTGCTCCTGAATGGAGAAAACAGAAAAGTTGAGAGTGAGAGATAATCACAAGGAAAGCGAGAGAGGAAAGTTGCTGCAGGATTTGATCCAAGCCCTGGAGGGGGGGAAATTTTGTTTTGCTCAAGAGCATCGTCAGATTGCTGTACCTGAGAGGGCTGACAATGAGGTTGACGCATAAAGATGCACAGGCATGTTCGGTTTTCAGCCATTGTTCCTGTAACTGCATGTTTCTCTCTGTAGGTGCAGAGAAGTGAAATCTGCTGACAGTCAAACCAGACTCCTAATTTAACAGCTAGTTTCTAAAGTAGTGTTTTAAGAATCAAGCACTTATCTTACCACGAAATGTCTCACCATAATTATGCGGACAACACACACATTTACATAATGGTATTACCAAGAAGCTACATCATGGTGCATTGAATTGAATGTCCCAAGTTAAACAAATATAGAACAGAAATAATTGTTTTTGGTGCCAGGGAAGAAGAATTAAAAGCGAGTGTTCACCGTGAATTTGTAACATTAAAGACTGCAAACCAAGACAGAAATGGACAAAGATTCAATTTTTATTATCCACAAACAGGTAAAAACAAAATCTGCAAACCTGCAAACACCTTAAAATAGAACAAGAATTAAAGGAGTTGTGTCTCAGCAAAACTTAGAAAAAGTGTGCTTATCTCTTGTAGGCTCGATATTAGCAAAAGTTGATGAAATTCAACACACTGTTCCTAGTTTTCACTTCGACTTCTCAGATGTTTACTCTGGTTTCCTGATTGTCTAAATATTGATTTTAAAATACTTCTGCTGGGCTACAGAGCAGTGAATGGTTTAGGGCTAAAATACATTTCTGTTCTGCTGCTGCTCTCTTATGAACCCTCCAGACCTCTGAGGTCATCCAGGACAGGCCTGCTTATTATCCCCAGAGTCAAAACCAAACACGAAGAAGCAATATTCAAGCAAGCATTTAAGCAATATATATATATTTTTTTAATGAATCGCATATCTGGAACAAACTCCTGGAAAACTTGAAAACAGCCCTCAATTCTTTTAAATCAAGGCATAATAATACAAATGTTATGCCAGTTTGCCTCTTCTCGAGTTATTCATTCTCAGCTCAATTTTATGTTCTGTTTTATTGCATTCTTTTTAAAATCCTGTTTATATGCGTCACTTATATTCTTTTATCATGTCTGCTTTTCCTTTTTATATCTTATATAAAACAATTTGAATTGCCCTTCCAGATGCACTATACAGATAAATATGCATTACCTTTCTTGAGAACTACATTTAACAATGGATTACCAACCTTGCAAAGTGAGACACTGCCCAGGGGCCAAAAAGCCTCAGGTTTACTCCACAACATTTGGGTATACATAATTTGATTGACAAATTTGTCAGAGCTTTGCACCAATGAAGTACAGTATGAACTATGACACGTCCTCTATCCTCCATCTTGTAGCCCAGTGTTGTAAAGGGCCCCTCTAAGAACTCAAAACCTATTTTATTTTCTTTGTTTTAGTTTATCTGGAGCTCATTAGTAGTATTGTGTCGAGTTTCCTCCCTTTCTTCTGTGTGTCAAGTAACTAACACACTAAAAATATACAAAGGTATTATCCCAACATAGGAGAACTCTAAGGCTACATTGTGTCATTTTTCTGCACCCTAGTCTTTCCTGTCTCTTACCAATCTAAAATGCCCAAGAAATAACCTTGGCAAAAGCAACCTCATTAACATCCAAAGTTTGATCTACTCATTTCCCAGCGACAGACTTTTGACTGTCAGAATGCATGGCTAATTTAGTTCTTCAAACCTCTGAAATGTTTCTGAATTGTTAGCAGCCTCTCTGGACCATGAAGGCATAACAGAAATAAAAACATTGAGCTGTGCATCAAGGCCAGAAATTGCTCTTAACCTGTCAAAAACAGGCTGGCTGACAGACCTGAGTGCTGAAAATGGAATCTCCTATAGTGTCTTTGTTTGTTTGCATGTGTGTGTGTGTGTGTGTGCGTGTGTGTGTGTGTGTGTGTGTGTGTGTGCTGCTTCCAGCAATGACTGCATCAACTGTCATCTGCCCGTTATCCAGAGAAAACACACTGATGTACGACAGAGTGCTGTATTGGTACAGTGACAAATCTTGCGTTGCGGCTCAATACATTTCACAATACTTGATAGCTTCATCAGTCATGTTTTTTTTTTTATTCTAACTGCGCTTTCCATTTTAAAACCTCCTGACTCTATGATGTGAAATCGGACCCCAGATAAATACTACAGGCTGTCAGTGGAGGAACTGCACTACAATGTAATTTCACCGCACACAATAGCCTCCAAGAGAACTTGTCACACAGCTATGAACTGAAGATATCATCCATTAATAGCATTTTTAAAGGTCAATATATGAATTGATGCTCCTCTTCTGAGAGCCATGGCAGCATATTGCCTCTCCTTCTCAGAATCCATTGTGTCTGATTATTTAGCGCTTGATCATTGGAATGTCCTGCGTCAACTTCCAGAGTTTCTGTCGTTGGCCTCATTTGTCATGGCTAATGCGACAGTTATAGCCAAACATTGATTCTGTTGCTTTCTTTCCCTGCTATTTTGTCCTCTGCTCTACCTCTCAAAGTCCCATTCCATTTTTTCCTGCCATTGTTATGCTCATCTGTTGTATTTCCCCACCACATGGGTGTAATCTTCTTTTTGAGGTTCAGTTCAGCATCTTTCATCTAAATTGCGATGCAGTGCCAAAGGCGTAGGTTGCCGGCAATTACTGTGAATGTGTTACAGTAAACAAACAGTGTGACAATTTTATTTACTTTTAAACTGGTCAAATATTGAACACAGATGTGAGGAATGTGGGAAAAACTGATTAAATAACAAGAGTACATAAATAAACCATGCTTCATGAAAAATCCAACACTTATCCAACTTCAACTTCTGCTTTCATTGAGTTTCATCCACTCATTTTCTACTCTGCATGAAGGTTCAAGTCTTTCACTGAGGGAAGATAAGAATGTGTCTTTGTGTGTGGCTCCACTATACCATCACAACCTAAACCAACCCCTGCAAAACCCAATCAGCTCTGTGGGATAATAATTTACCCAGCCTTCATCTTTTAATGGGTATGAAAATGTTCTAAGCATCAAACATTGCCCCTGGTTACAGACCCAAGAGTGGGTTCACATAACCAAAGCTGACAATTTTCTGCTAGCAGGGACAGGGACGTAATTGGAAAACAAATGATCAGACAAAGTAAATTTGCGGTGGATGAAAAACCGGCGGACTTGCAGGGCTCAGACAAGTGGTACCAAGCAGCAGGGTCACTGCACATGACAAGAATCCCAATATAATGGCTGCCTTTCCGCCCCAATCCAATTTGATTTTTATGAAACATGGGCATATAAGTTTAGCCGATGGGCAAACCCACGCCAGTGTTGTGACAATTTTAAGGTTTGACTTTGATGTGCGCCAAGTTTATTAGCTAGTCAAGAGATGTTTGTGTGTGTGGGAATGTAAGAATGAGTGTGTATGTGCATGCACGAGTACCTGCATACATCTATATCAGTGAGTGGGCTATGGTTTTTCTTTTTTTAATGTTGCTTTAAGTATAACTTGACGCGCCAGATGGTTTGCTGTACAGAACCATCTGGAAAGGCTTTGTTGGAAACTGTTTGGAAAAGGACAGACACTTTATAAAAATTCTTGGCAGGTGATTGGATGAACCATAACAACAACAAGCTGCAGGCTGAGGAGCTTTGAAAGCTGGTTAGCATGTCGGCAGACAATTCTTGCCATCTTTGTAAGGAAAATTTGCGCTTCTCTGTAGCTGCCATAATTGCTTCCTCAGGATGCCTATTGGACCAAACCACTGTTCAGCCACAAGTGAATAGCTTGGAGCCTGGTAAGATGGATCCTCGCTTGTGAGAGATCCAGCTGTCTCGCAGGGTTACTCTAAGTAGGATCAGAAAATCATGAAAAAATTATTTTGCTCACTTTTGAATTGTTTTAATCTTTAAATATCTCCATTTCACTTCCCATAGACTATGAAGAGGTATTATAGATTAATACACTTAAACCAAATATCAACCCATTCAAATTATAAATGAGCTCCATTGATGAGGTTTTTGGAGTTTGCTTAAAATTCAAGTTAAATATTCCACCTCTTGATCAACAAGGAAAAAGTATACCCTGTAGAAGCTGTGCCTGACAGCAGTCCCAATGAGAGGGAACAGTCTGTGCTTTCATGCTGATAGCCATGGTGTTAAATCCTGTGTGTAGCCTATATAAACTGCTTGCCTGTCATTAGTGATACTGCTCCACTCCTCAAGGACACATGGCAGGAGTATATGTCTCCGAATGTAATAGAAAAATATTTGACATATTAAAAAGTTTAATATATAAGCTTTATATAAGCTTCTTGAAGTTCATTTGCATAAGACTAATGTTACTTCCATCCAGCGATCTGTAATAGTTGTGCTTCAAATTTTACTTTTTTTCCTCCATTTTTCAACATTATTTTGTCAGGAAAGTCACTTAAAAAACACGCTCTCACTTACACGCATCGCCTAGCAATTGCTCAATTTTGCACATAACACTGAGCAATCCAGCAATACTACATGTGGTATAACCAACACTATTAAACAGCAAACATCATTACAGTGAACAGCGTTCAGTGAGCCAAGATGAGTTGGTAGCAAAAGAGCTACAAAAAGCGGGACACAGCGCAGGACAAACAGCTAATGAAACAATATCAATCATGTAAAAATAGACATGTATGACAGGATCACTGTACATAATAGCAAACTATTGCATAATCATGTAAGAATTTCTTATCATCTTTGCAATCAGTTGGTGTAATATAGATGCATCAACAAAATATGACAATGTAAAATCAGATCTGCCATGTCTGTGATACGTGAATAATATACTGTATTTTGGTGAAGACAAAGATCCTCTGATAAAAATAATCCCTGGTAAATCAAACTCTATATGCAATTTATTTTTCTTGTTCTGGAGGCTGGGTGATTTCTGTCTTCATTTATTGCGAAGAAATGGAGAGTTCGAATAGAGACAGGAGCTAATTTGAAAACAGATTTCTAGCTGTCAGAACATCATCAGATTTCGTCTTTGTTCTGTACGCCTCATAGCAAAGTATGAGGTATACTGTAGGCCTACATTGTTATAAAAAATGGATATAAATGTCACTCTAGGGATGGTAATGTCAGTCTGTTGTTCAGTTGGTGAAGCAGTCAGTCCACCATTATGGACTAGACAGAAATATCTCAACAACTATTTAATGGCATGAATTTATGTGCAGATATTCACCACTTCACTTTGGTGAACTCTTCACTTTTTCTGTATGTATACGTACGTAGCAGTAGCAAAACTTACAAATAGCTCCTGCATGAAATGTCTCAACTGCTACTAAATGGACTGCCGTTTGGCTCATATAAGCCTGTTCACCACAGGATGAATTTTGATTACTGTGGTTGAATCCTTCACTTTTTCCTGAGGCTCCATCAGTCAGAATTTTCACTTGTTTCACTTGAAATATCTCAGTATCTACTGGATGGACATGCACAACATTTTTAGACATCCATGCTTTCCAGATTCTTGATTGTATTACTGATGATTCTTTGAATTTTCTTCTAGCACCACCATGAGGTTGACATTTGTAGAACATTGTCATAGTAAGTTCACATGTTGTTATTTGTATGTAGCTTCAAGCATCGCTTTACCCAGTACAGCCTTGCAGAGTCACTAACATGGCTGTAGACTTTTAGCCTTGTTTAAATCCACCTACCAGACTATTTTGTAAAATTTAGGTCGGAGTGCCTTTTATTAAATTTAATGAGGAGGTGCACTGTAATATGAGATATGTTGGGGAGGGCTTTGTTTAAAAAAAAAACATGAAACATGAGCCTGAATATAGCCTCAATCCCCACCCCAATAATTTTTGTATATTAATTTATACAACCACATCCACAGCAGCAGTGTTTCAGCAAATTCAGCAAATCTCAATATGCTATGCAAATGTGTTTCATAAAATGCAAAGGCTGGGGAGTGATTCATTTATCTCATGAGGTTCTTTTATAATACTCGTCCCACAGGAGTGGAACTTTTAGTTCATTTAGCCCTTACTATAACTGACAGTCTGCCTGCAGACTGCTGACTCCAGTCAGAAATATAACAGCTTGTTGAACTCTGATGTCCACGAGTGTATCCAACATTCAGTGCTCATTTGATGTGATGATTGAACCAGTTAAGAAAATAATAGTAACCACAGCCAGTGACTCAATCAGCTTTCATTGTGTAGTGCCTCAAATCACTCGACCTCATCATGAGCCACAAATAAACCCAAAGTCATTCTGTTGAATCATGCATCCCAGGCTGAATGAGCAATAGCAGCTGGATGGATTTTGACATGCATTGTCCTGTTGCTAGTGATTGTAGAAGGGATGCTCATGTCTCCATGTGCATGCATGCATATTTCTCTGTAAGTTTACTAATCTGTGCAACCAAATATACAAGAGTGTGTGCTGGTTGTTCACCAGGTTCCATGAGTTCCTTGAAGCCTCTCAGTAGAATTGATCTCATGATGGCCTCCCATTGTAATAGGCTGCTTTCTCTGTTTCTTTTTTTTTTTTTAACCTACTTCCTTTTCACTCCAGTGATGACAGTGCTTCATCAGCAAATTCAAATCAGCATTGATCTGGTGCTGTCACTTTTGAATTAAAGTCAGCACTTTAATATGCATTGATCTTTATGAAATGATTTAAGTAGCATTTTTAATACAAAAAAATGCAATTCATCTGATCTCAACCTGTCAAACAAAAATCTCTTGTTAAACTTTCTCCTAACATAGTGGACCACAGATAAAAAAATAAAAAAAATCATATTCACCGGACTGTATATTCTTGCAAACTTTTCAGTACAACATCATAAGTCTTGGGTTTATGACCAGAACCAGTCTGGCTCTGCAATCTGAATTAGCTCTTAAATCTACGAGTTATCACCCAAACCTTCCCTGCGAGCAGCTTTCCCTCCAAGACAGATGGCATTATCCATTCATAAATGTCGCGGAAACAGAGTGACTATAAAGTAGCAGACGAAGTGAATGCTCCCGTTGCCAGCTGTTCCCTGATTGCTGTGACCCCATTTCAATATGTTGTGTCCATTGAGAAGTGATACATCTTAATGTACTGCAGACACATGCTGTGGAGCATGGAGAACTGACAGAATTAATGTAACGACAGGATGTCGTGTGTGTCGTTTTTTTGGTCACGGCACAAAATGAGACAAATACAATCACAGCCTGGTACAGTGTTACACTTATGTTTACTTCTTCTGTAAACAAAGAATTCATAGAAAACCAAATTTTTCCAATTTAAAAGACATTCCCCTCCAGCATGTTGATAGTTTTAACCTTTTATTTTGTATCTGGAAAGTGCTCTTTTCCTTGTTTTTAACAGGATGAGCTCTAACCTTAATATTGACTCTAACTCAGCCACAAGATACAACCTTTATCCTTGCTTGGCATCACTGAATTTCAAATGAAAAGATAGCAACCATTAAATGCCTCCTCTTCCACACTTGGCCACCTTTTCTTCCTTTCATTTCTTCCATCCTTGTATCACAATGCTGTGGTATTTAAGGTGCTAATCCGTAGAATTCTCTAAAGGCAGCCGTGTCACTCTAAAGAGCACCCTAGAATGAGGGGACAGGTGTGCGTACACGCACATACAGTGTGTGTGTGTGTGTGCGTGCGTGTTTGTACGTATCTTCTACTCCACACTCTGTGCGAGGAGGAGGACTGACCTTTTAACAATTATCATGGGACAATCAGAACCTTTCAATTGTGCCTGTGAAGCCAGCTATCCACTATCCTCTCCATCTCAACTCCTCCTTCCTCCTTTCTTCTCCCCCTGCACACCTCTCACACTTGTACTTTGTGGACCACCCCTTATCTGCTATTGCTGAGGTGTTATGTTACCTCCTCTCACACCGCCCGTGGGCGTGTATGGACAAGAGTGGAGATAGAAAGGCTGAAATAGGCAGACGAATTGAGAGAGATGCGGAGAGTAAATTTGGATTAGGTATGGCTATCATTGATTTAAGATAACAGCAGTTTCTCTGGCTCTACTGCTACAGCGCCACAATCACACCCACATACACATTATTGTTTGTGTTGCAGCCTGCCATGGAGTTCAGACTACATTCTTTTTTTCTGGATGATCCCTAATTACCTGTTTGAAACCTGCGTGTTAACAGAGATCAATTAAGCTCCCACTCTCCAAAGGAAAAAAAGTAAACATGTAAACAGAATGTCTCCATGCAGCCGCTGTCAGCAGCCTCTCACTGAAGGAAGAGCTATTGCTTGTCAAGGACTTTACAGCAGCCAAGGAGTGCATGGAGCATGGCACATGAAGCCTTGAACACTATTTAGTTTATTTGGTTCTAGTGTTTCTTGCATACTATACACCATATCTGATGCCACCTGAGCTGTACTTTGAAATATATCAACACCAGTGATGTGAAGACAATGATGTGTCCTAATGAAGGGTATTTATCTACATCTGGCAGGCATCTAGATGAAAACATTATAAATATTTTGAATCATGATTTAGCCAGATTGTGCAGTTTGCAGGCTGCTATGGCAATGTAGTAGTAGTAGTAGCTAGAGGGCTGGGTCATACACATTCAAGAATTTTTATTTCTTTATTTGATGAAATTCAAACAGTAATTTGATCACATTGGTGCCTTGACTCTTTCACTATGTATTGGTTAATCTTTACACCATTAGTTTAGGTGACTTGGTCTCTTTGGGGCAGTAGAACGACCTATTAACCGAACACTGTGATATTATTTCATAAGTTGTTCAGGGCTAATATGTTAACATACAGTAGCCTAAAATAATACTTGCCACTGAATCAAAACAGCTGTTGGTCTTAAAACAAAAACAACGAAGCTTCAACTTTAATACTCTGTTTGAGGTGAGAAGGATTATAGAGTCGGGTGATAATTCTCTGTAGGTTTGCCACCAAGAACAACCCCTCTCACATTACACATAGTCATTTGATCCATTGTTAATATAAAAATATTGATTAGTGCAGCTTTAAATGCATTTCTACACAGTTGATTTATCCATCTCTGAAAACACTCACGGTGCTTTTCTGTTTAGCCTGTAAACATTCAGGATATTAAGAGGAAATCGAAGTCCAAGGTTCGAGCACTTGAAAAGCCCTCAGTAAACCCCACAGAGGCTCTGGCTTGTGTGAAGACCAGCATTAAGCCTCACCATGCCTCATTGTGTCTGCCACGAGCATTATGGCATATATACCAGCAACAAGACACACATCCGTATACACCAGCCCTCCAGGGACGAGATTACATGTGGCCGTCACATTACCCATTATTCCATGTAGCTACCCAGTCGGATGAAAGAGAGCAATAAGAGACGGAGAGAGAGAAAGAGAGAGTGGGAGAAAGCAGCCACACACATTTTCCATTGCCTTTGAACCTTCATAATGAAACTGACTCCTTGAAGTTTTAATGAAAGCAACAATTTACCATTCCCTTTTTCTCCGTGGGCTGCTGAGCTTATGTTGCTTAGACTGAATCTATAAAAAATAAAAAAAAATAAAAAAATAAAAAGAACTGCAGCCCTCCTTTAATCTTCTTTATGCTGGCTGTGAGAGGTGCTCTCATGCATTTAAATGGGGCCATCCCATGAGCACACATGACAGCAGGGGCATTGGCAGGAGCTGCAGGTGAGCCATCGGGGCCATATTTCACCGCTAACCAGGCGAGCCAGTGGCCATCGGTTCCGGCCAGCGTCTCCCCCGGTCTTATCTCTGATATAGAGGACTGCTATTTCTTTCTCCATCACCTCCGCTCCCCTCACGCATACCCATTACTTGCATAGAACCCGCCAGTACCCTTTCGCTCCATCTTTTTCCATCGTCTATGTGACCTGGGCCTGTCAGATAGATGGACAGCCCTTTGGCACGCTGCTTCTCGTGCTTGTGAATGCCTCTGGAAGTGAGATTGAGTGGTACAGTTAAACCTGACCTCACCTGCCTTCTCAGAGGGGAAAGGATGAGGTTAGGTGTGTGTAGAGGTTGTGTCAGTGTGTCACAAAATGTAGCACTGCATGTATGGCCCTGTGTGGGTAAATATATGGGCTTGTGACTGCTTTTTAATAATGTCACCCTTACGCGTAGCAACTGCGTGCTTATTAACATTTTACCCTGCTGTGGCTCAATAGAATGCTGTCACCTTTTCTTAAATGTCTGTGCCCTACATTACTCAGGGTAACCTGCTGTGTGTGTGTTGTGTGTATGTGTGCATTTTTTTTTTTGGTGTGAACTCTCTGCCACTCAGCCCCGCTGGTGTTCAGGTCAATCCTACTGCTAGGCCTTGATCCCACTTTTATCACCATGGGCTGGATAAGAGCAGAGGCAAACACTGCAGGTGCTTTTCAGAGACATGACAACAATACTGAAAAGAGCATGCAGAATATCAGCAGAAATTACTCATTTTGAGCTGGTGAGACCATTACATGACTGCAGTTGTCCGTTAATGACGTCCACATATTAGGATCGATTCAGGCCCATGAAGGGTAGGAAACAGCATGACCAAGAACTGTCTTTGTTTTGTGTGCCCATACAGTGTGTCAGTAGCACAAGCCCACACTTCAGACACACGCTGAGAGATATCTGATTTCAGAGGCTTCCTGATGGCTCCGTTGTACCAGGCTCAGCACTGCACAGACCCATGTGGATTCTAACTACTTCCCTACCTTTCTTCCACTTCTCTCTACTACCAGCAATTAGAAAAAGAAGTTCAATTCTTCTTATAATAGGAGCATGATCCATGCATTCTCCTTTTAGCCATGCCAGCAGCCTAGCTTGAGGGATGGCGATGTTGGTTTGTTGGTTCCATTGGTCAGTCCACAACTTTGATCTGGACTCAAATATCTCAAAAACTAGCAGATGGACTGACTGAAATTTTGTGCAGACATTCATGATCCCAACACGACAAATCCTACCAACATTGGTGCTGACATATGTCTTAACATGGAGGGGGCGCTTCAATTCAACAAGCTAGAACTGACATATCACTTTGTGATTTGTGGTTTCGACTGATATGTCTCCAAAACTACTGGATGGACCACCTTGATGTTTGTGTCCCCCTCAGGCACAAAGTTCTGATTCCTCAGCTTTTCATCTAGCGCCATCGTCACTCATATGTCTACTAATTTGGTTCATGATCAAAAAGATGAATAATTAATGACATTCCCATTAGCCTTGGCTGTATTGGTTTTAGTGCTAATTAGCAAATGATAGCATGCTAACACACAGCATGCTATCATTTGCTAATTAGCACACTAAGATGTAGAACGTGGCAAATACTACCTGCTAAAGCTGTTAGGATTATTAATGACCATTTTGTTCAACGCACCACTGCACCTAAGTGCATCCCATAGACTGCATACAGCACAGTATAAAGCTGCTCTCAAAGACTCAGTTTTGTTTGATGTTCAGTCTGAACTGATAAAGATATGCAGCAGAGGAGTTTAGACCCGTTGTTCATGTCATATTTCAAAGAGATTCAAAATTCATTGGCTGACATCTGTCATGTGCTTTTCTTGCAAGCTTACATATTTGTGCACATGCAGTTTTTATTCTAGTGATCGCACTTGGCTGCTCCTTCCGCCAGTTCTCACTGCCTCACCAGATGTCTGGCATGTTATTTAGTTTGACCATATGGTGAGCTAGCCAGCACTGATGCACTGCTTCACATACCAAGTCTTCTGTGTGGCAGGAGAGTGCTAAAGACTTCTTGCCATGAGTCTTTTTGGATGTATTTTTTTGATGGAGGGCTGCTTTTAAAATATGCTGGGGTAGTATTTGGTACGAAGGCGAACTGCAACTTCAGAAAAAACATGCAAATAGACAAAAAACAAAAGGGGACACAAAAAATGGATGAACCTGGCTGGGAGGCACTTGCATGGATATAATATAATGCATGTTCTATAATGCATGCATGCACACTTACTGTTCAATGCTTTTAACTTCAAAAGTCACAAAGCATTGAGCAAGTGAATCCCAGCCGAGTTCGTCACTTTCATGTGTCTCCTGGAAGCCCTTACTCTGTGCTACTTGCAGCGCGTTTGTGTATTTGGTTGTGTTGTGAGTATTTGCAGCACAGGTGTTGTCAAATTGATGAAGACATTTTCTGAATTTTTTTGTCTTTTGTCTATTTGCATGTGTTTTCTTAAGTTGCAGTCGGTTTAGCTCTCAGGCCCACCTTAATTTGGTTTAACATTTTGTGGGAAGGGGTGTGAAGCCGGTGTTTTATATTAAATATGCAAAAGTATGACATCAGACTAGATTTAAGGTTACTTTACATAAAGTGATGTAAACAGTTTTTTTTTTAAAACTGCTTTGTTTAAAACTATATTACCCTCAGTTTTAAAGTTTTTCTTCAGAAGCACACACATGCACTGCAATCAAAATGGAGGCCCTCGGAGAAACTAAAAATACATCTCACTAATGAGAAAAAAATTGCTTATCACTTATGAAGGGAAAAATATTTATGACTCTTCATTACAATATGGTGCTCTCTAATGCATAGGCGTTTTACAGCCACAGTAGCTGAGTGTTGTCAAGTATGTTCCTCTTCCCAGCACTTTGATGGCGCAGCTATGGATTTGATAGGAAATATTTTTCCCTTGGAGGGTCTTTGAGAGCTGGCACTGGTCGGCTTCTGCAGTGGCCACTGTGGTAAATAACATATGGGCTTGTTATCTCTCCTCAGAGCTAGAAAACACTCTCTCAACAACAGCCACTTGCTCATTAGACTGCAGCTCAAGGCAAAGCACAGAAACAGAAGCTGGGAAAGAAAGAATGAGAGGAGAGGAGACAGAAAGAGTGACAGTGATGAGGCAAGAGTCGAGGAGACAGAATGGCAGCTGACAAAGAGAAGACAGGAAATGCAAGGCAGGATGGGAGAAGGGAGAAAGAGCCTCAGAGAGTCGGAGGTTGTTCATATGTACTATATGTACACAAAACGAATATCTGCATAAAGAGAAAGTTGAAAGGCAGCGAAAGTGACACCCACAGAGAAACAGGAGAGAAAGCTTGATGGTGAACACACCCGTTCCATCAGCCAAACAGCAGCAGCAGCTGTGAGCCGAGCCCAGTCAGAGGCTCTGTTTGTGTGTGTGTGTGTGTGTGTGTGTGTGTGTGTGTGTGTGTGCGTGCGTGCGTGCGTGTGTTTGTGTGTGTGTGTGTGTGTGTGTGTATGAAGCACTGTGGGGTGGTCTCCAGCTGAGTGTGTCAGGTGCTCTCCACTCTACCAGCTGTTCACAGCTCTTCACACAGTGAGAACCAACAAGCTGGTTGAGAGTGTACAGATCTGGAACCCCATCAACACGAACACAACAGCAGCACTTTGGTTTTCACATTTCCAAGCCAACAACACACTCTGCCAGTTGTGGAAACTCTGTCTTTGCCATAGTTTTTCCCAATTTTTGTCATCCAATATAAGTCCTACAACAGAACCCACAAAAAATTATGTGTAATGGGTAAAAAATATGGTAAAAATGTATTAAATGTGGGCGGGCAGCAAGACACAGCTTTTCGAAACACCAAAACTTGTGTAATTTTTATCAAGTGTAATTAGCCACCATGATGTCCTTATTGTGAAATCCTACAATGCAACCTTTCACCTCTCAATTCATCATCATGCCAGAATGCAGCTGGCTGATTGCAGTGAGGAGTCACTCTGTACATCTGGACACAAAATCAGACGTCTTTGTGTCACTTTGTATTACATCAACAAGTGTGAGTGTGACTGAGTGAGTGTTTTGTCAGTGCATCCTTCAAACCAGCAGCTAACCTCAGACCAGCCGTCATGCCAGCCCTGTGTAAGTACAATCTAGATTGGTTTTAAAGTGACTGACTGTGGTGTACAGTTTGGGTTGCAGGACTTGTATTAATGAGTCGGGTCAGGATTTGATTTAGAGGTAATTGAGGGTAATGGGTCGGTACCGGCTTTGTGGGTGCAGGTTTGCAAAATTGGAGCAAGACTGATATTTTATACCTGTACACCTTCTCAGTTGTCATAGCAGCTGTTGCTCCTCGATTTTCATAAACTGTGCAGCAATTTCATTCATTAATCCAGTGATGTTTTTTTCTTTTAATTAATTAATCATTTAGAAAATGAAATATGACATCTTTAAATTGCTTCAGGAAATCAGCAAATTGTAACTTTTTACAAGCTGGTAACAGAGAAAATTTTGCATTTTTTGATGATGAACTGATTAATTAACCATTAATTTAAGTGCTACGAGCATTACTGCTCTAATTTATGCTTTTATTCCTTCAGTTAAATAAACCTGTATCTGACGAACAAAGAACTATACTTCTTTTTATTTTTCAGTTCAGACTCACACTTAGAAAACCACAAATCAGATTATACCTCTCTCTGTTGAGTGCAAACCTGATCTAATTCTGATTAAACTATTTTTGCTTTGGTCTGTGTCCTTTTACCTTGCTCTGGTGGTATTTACCACAAATCACTTTACCCTCAGAGCTTGGCCTCACTGAAGAAGGAAAAGAAGCAGCTCATGAAATTCCCTGTGACAGCTCGGGTTGGGTGCTGTGTTGTGACTGTACTGTAGCGTAGTGCTCACACAGGCACTAAACCGTTAAAGTGCTTACTGTGTTGTGTGGATCGGGAGTAAGGAGTTTCTGTAAGCTGGTTATTGCAGTATCACATTACAGACAGATGCAGGTACATCCATAACATGGACTCTTGGATTCAACTCCACTAAAGTCCTATTTATCTGATTGGGGGAAGAATGGAGGCTGAACTCTAAATCACTTGAATACCCTATGCCACATGATGTAGAATATTAGTTATCTATCAAGTTGTAAAATTTATTTCAGTAACTCTTTATTTTACTGATCTCACAAATTCTTTATATTTACAGGCATTAACTTTGTTAATTGGTACCAGTAAGAAGGGAAACAGATGAGACAGTATTCTTGTTTGAGTTTAGCTCGTTTTATTAAGTTTATAATCAATTGTTTGATTTTCAGAGAAATTTCCTCATAAGATCTTTTAAAAAAATTGAAAAAATGAGATCCATCTAAACCCAAGTAAACATTCATTTATTATTGGAAAGTATTCTCCATACATGTTGAAATTCAGGCTTGCCTGCAGAAAGTCTCTCTGGGTTACACTAACAACGAAGAGTTGACTTATTTAATTGGAACAAATTAGAGTGTGCTGACCTAACATTGTCTTCACCTACAGTAAGAAGAAAACCACACAGTACTTTACAGGAAACGATGGAGCCTGTAAAATAAAGCATTTCCATAATTTATCCTTGAACTCTAACTGAAATATATTCAATATGCATCTGATACAGTCAGATAATCTGCTGCTCCTAATGTTGTGTGTCTCAGAGGGCGTCAGCCAAACCACCTGAACATTTTGTATCTGTCTGTGCATTTGGGTAAGTGAATTGCCTCATATACAGATTATATTGTTATGTGTCAGCTGGCTCTTGATCCCATTGCTCCTTTGTCATTAGCATGAGAGTGCTGAGAGTCCATCAGTGAGGCTGCTGAAATAAATGAAGAACCTTTGGACCCACTCTCAGGTTAAAAGTTAATGGCTGCTAAGCAAGGAGTCTGGAGGCCTCTCGTCTGGGGAGGGATCTGAATTTTTAATGTTAATGTGTACACACACAATGCACTTAAACATCAATGAACCCATGCAGATATACACAGTCAACCTCTCGCTTTTATGGGGTGCACTTTACTCTGGTGAATTATAGCAAATGGGGGCAAAGCAGGTAGTATTGATCAGATAGTGCTGATTTCTGGTTTGACTTCCACTGATCATCCCTGAGGGCCTCTAAGGATCATGGGAATGAGGTTTAATGCCACAGTAAGTCAAGCTGTAATTTGATAGATCCCTTTTAATGTCTGAGGGAACAATGAGTACATATGTTGTTGCTTTGAAGTACAAGTTTCACTTTGAATATGCATCAGTCAATAAGATACTGTCTAGGTTTTCTAGTGTGTTGAAGTGAAGAAAATCATTTCTTCTGTCACGTACCCATGGACAGCTCGTCTTTATGGAAAAGATCAGCTCTTGAAATATTCACTTGTTCAATTAAACTACCACAGTTCATATAGATTTAAAACACCTTCAAAGTCCTCAATTGATATCCCATATATATATATATATGTGTAGAAGATGGTGGTAAAATGGGAAGTGTTGGGGCATAAAAGGCATCTAAACTGAGCTGCATAGATATATATGGTTGTAGGAGGGCTTGTGATCTCCGATAACCCTTGCCTGGACAAAGTGGCATAATGAGGGATGGTATTTGAAAGCAGAGGAGCAAAGGTTAGGAAATGGTATTAAACAGTTGAAGAAATGGTACCTGTAGAAGGAAAGGGAGCCATTGCAGCCAAGCCTATAACCTTGGATTTAGCTTGTCTAGCCATCTTTGTTTTTCTCATTACCATGAGCTGTATGATATTGTAAGCCCCTAAATCATCTGATGGCTGGAATGCAAAATCAGCTTTGCCTTTTTGGCAAGCTCTCCAAACTTTGTGGGTGCCAAGCTTAAAGTACAAAGCTATTGCTCCTGAGAAGGCACAGGATTTACGGAGGTACCTCCGGTAGGCCAAGATAAGAATTACAGCTTATATGGAATGTATAAACACAGACATTTTTTTCATAAGGGCAAGAGCTGCCATTAGTTGGTTTTATTGAGAAAAAAACACACACAATCCGCATTATCCCTTCTATGACCCTCCTAGAGTTTCCTAGCAAAAACTGCTGCTACACCTTTGTACCTTACACCTCTTTTTTTCTCACTTTCCATGCAAACACCAATTAAATTTTCATGTGATGGAGGAGTTGCTGCCCTTGCAGGGCCCTTAGTGGAAAAACACCTCTCAACACATACTGAAAAACCATCTCCTTAATTAATCACCTTGGTGTCTCCAAGTAGACCGAGGTCTACGTATCAGGAAAGGATGGAAACGTGATGGTTCACAAATGGAGAAAAATCCTCCTTCAGAAACATAAAAAGAACGCTCCTTTTCCCCCTCCCTCGCTTCCATCAGCGCCTCCAGCGGGCCATTGCATCTGTCTCATATCCGGCACTTCCTTTGAATGTTTCACAAGCATCTTGGGGTTTTAAAGCACTGCCGCTGCTGACGGCTAGGTTTGGGATGGGGGAGAGGTGGTGTCTTCTTCAGTGTCATCACCTCTATCTCTCTCATGTGCCTTCACCTCTTCTATTCTATTTTTCGCAACAGCTACTAGTACTTAGCAAAGGGGGGGGGGGGGGNGGGGGGGGGGGGGGGGGGCACTACACTGAAAAAAAAAATTTTTTGACCTTGTTATTATTGCAGTTTTTATTTTATTTTTTAATTTTACAATAAACTATTATGTAAGTGCTTTTACTTTAAATGTCACCTTCTATTTAATCTGTTACTTGCTGTTTGTTTGTAATTATGTATCCTCATTTCCATATGTAAATTTGATCATGACACCGGCACAACCTGAAACAAGAAAGTAAATTTTACCTGGGTAATGGGAGTGAACCTGGCAACCTTGTACGCGCTCAACGAATGACGTCAGAGACACGTTTGCGCTTTTTTTCCCTTGGACACACACCTAAACAACAGGAGCAGGCCCAGGAAGACATATTTGAACTGCGGATGGTTTTTTCGTGCATTTGATGAGAAAATTCATGGATGCGAAGCCACGGGGTAAGTTATATGCTTTATTAACTTTGTACATTCCTGTTGTCTCGTCGGCTAAAGTTAATGTTTGAGTAGGCTACTGAATACTTAACATTAGCATTAGCTGGTCAGTTTACCCTGCTAGCTAGTTATCATGCTGGCACATGTGCGGCTCTTAGCGACCCTGCCCTCTGCCTGTGTTTTCTTATTTTCTCATGTCTTGCTTTACTCGGGAGGCTTCTTGGCTTAAGCCTGTTCAGCAGTAGTGTGTAGCCCATAACCAACACAGCGCGCCGGTTGTGAGGTCGGGACGCTACAAAAACGTAGCAACTGGTTACATCTCAGATTACAACTCAGTTTTACACACAGGTAGAGCAGACTGAGGGTCGCTTTGGCTGTGTTCACACAAAATCCTTCGGTGTGTGGAGGTGTGGGCAGGTTTATTTGTGCTTTACAATGTAACCGCAGTGAATCAATCATTCAAAAAAACATTTTATTTCTCTGATTGACTGCTTTGTTCTCTCTGATGGCCGACTTTGACTGGTGCGTTCACAAACAATCTTGTATATTTTACGTTTAAACCTATCTCAGGATTTTTCCTTAAAGTTACACCTTTTTCAACTCGCCCTGTTAAAATACTGTTGCAGGATCCCATTGCTAATGGCTAACATTCTGTCTGTAATTGTATTAAGCAAGTATATATTGTTTGCAATAAATTAACTTATTTCTAACAGCAACATGTTGACGGCAGAAGAGAGATGTCATCAGCAGTTCCTTGGAGAGTCTGGAGAGGATCTCAATAAAGACCACCAGGTAAATTTTGAAAATTTGTGATTTTCTGACGATTATTATCATCATAATGAACTTGTTCTTTTTCCAACCCAATAGTCTAACTTTAATCTTTGGATACTAATAATTTACAGGTATGTAGTCACTCTTACCACTTTGAGTGGAGGAAAAAGCTTTTTAATTTAGTTTAACAAACATTAAGACATTAACTAAACTTGGTATCTTACTTTGGTTGTGTAATGTGTAGACAGTATTAATTGGCTACTCAACCCAGTAAATCACCTATTGCATATGCAGGAACTTTAAAGAAGATATGTGTAGTACAGTGACTTCTGAGCACTGATTCATATGTTTTTGACAGGATGTCAGCAAAGAAACCATCTAAAAGGACTCTGCTTATCGTGTCTCGAAAATCTTTGTCGGGGAAATGCAGCACAGGAAAGGCCACACCACTGCCCATGTGTCGATCATCGAGGGAAAAGAGGTTTTTGATGACTGTAGTGTGGCAAGGGCTTGCCTTCTGCTCATTGGCTTTGTCCATGCAGTGAACTTTAGTTACCCACCAAAGTTGAAATAGGCATTTGTGAAGTGTTTCAGAAGCTCTTTCTTGAGCTTGATGTCCTGAAGATGTCTCCTAAAGTCCAGTCTTTGCACAACAAACTTCTAGCATAAATATTTCCATGCAAGTTTCTCAACCAACTTCGTTGTGTTTAACTATTTGAAAATGTTTTAGACAGACTAAGTCTTTTAATGAAAGTTGTTCAAATCTATTTAGCAGTACTGTGGGCAGCACTGATTTATGAATGTACACTAATCAATGTATTTTAAATGTTTAAATGCCAACCAGACTGTATATGTTGAACTGTAAGCAACTACCTCTTGCACCAGTGTTAGAGAAAAAATTATAAAGGTGCTGTTGTTTAAAAAAAAAAAATCTGTTATTTCATGTTTTGTAGAAGCCTTATAATAAGCAATAAACAATCTCGTCTAAAAAGTAGCCCCAGTTGTAAATGCAACAAATCCATATTATAATAGTGCTGTAGAGTAGGGTTGTCATGGTACTAGAATTTTAAACTCGATGCCGATACCCAGGAAAATATTCGATACTTTATACCATTTTTGATACCACGAGGAGAAAGAATGACCCTAACCCTTTTTTTTTTTTAATAAAGATTAGAATAATACAAACAATATAATCAATGACAACACTATTTTTAGGTTGTCTGGGGTACTGCAAAAAAACAACAGTAACTTTACTGTAAGGTGTATATATATATATATATATATATATATAAGGTGTGTATATATATATATATATGACATGCAAATGTATCCTCCTACAGCCCTGTTTATTTTCTGTGCTTCTGGTGACTTGGCACCATATTTTCATTGCTGATCAAATAGAATTGGTAGGGTAGGCTGCCACTGTTTCTGTCTAGTTGATGGTCAACTTTTCTCAGCACAAATAATTGTGTTATCCTGTTAAATTAACACTGTCTATTAACGTTACAGACGGGCTGATGATGTTTGCTGCCTAGCTAGTGCTAATAGTTAAACGGTTAACGTTAATGTGTGCCGCCGGCCAGGTGAAATAATAATGCAAAATAATTCCAAACAGCAATTTTTCCAATTTCAACTAAAACAGGTTGGTGAGGCCCTTCAGCAGCAGCACTTGCCATGTTAATTTAGTTTTATGCTGGCAACACCAGCTCAGTGTTGTGAACGTCAGCTAGAGTTAACGTGTTCAGCTGCTAGTGAGGGGAAAGGTTGTGTACCTGCTGGTCTGCAGTGGTGCTATATGAAGTTGTGTGTCAACTGGAGGAGGTGAAGATGGCACTCTTGGTATTGATACTGTTGCAAATGAGTATCTAATCGGATACTAATTTTTTGTATCAATTAGTGTCTGAGTATCTATTTTTTTTGACAACCCTACTGTAGAGTAGTAGTAGATAGATGACATATTATGTAAATATTACTTAAAAATGTATTGAAATTAAGTAAAAAAAAAAAGCTAGTTAAATTACCCTGAATTGGATGCAAAGGTAGTCTGAGTGAAATGTACTTGCAAAGGGTGAGTACATTTTCTATCTAAGAAAGAAAATTGCTAGTAACATCTATGATTAATACTTGTAGGTACACTTTACTTGAGGATTTTCTGAGTAAAAATTACAAAGACATTCTGTGTGTGGAAATTGTGTTTTTTAAGTAAATGTCACTCCAAATTTTTTTCAGTGTAGCAATGCCAGGCCACTTGAGTTTCCTCTCCTGCAGCAGTAACAGCAAAGTCAGCCCACTTCGAAGACCTATGCATCCTCTTTCCTTTCAATTCTGCAGTGCCAGCCAGAGAGAATTTCGTGCATGTGTGAGTTTGTGTGTGTGGCTGCGGAAAACACACCCTGGGGTCTCAGATCAAAAAAGCTTGGTGCTCCTTCTTTATTTTCCATGTGGTGACGTGATAGTACAGGCAAAGGGTGTTTGTGTGTGTGCGCACGGCTCATGCAGTGCAAATGTATCTTGTCATTACTTCGATTAACAATGTCAACATGAATAACTGAAGGGATCAGTGGTGGGTATTAACAATGACTCATGCAGTTTACAGATGTACCATCTAAGCTACAGAAAACAAAATGTGTGTTTGTGACGGCACTCGTGTATGTGCATACAACTGTGTGTATGATTCAGTAGTAAGAGTACGACCGACGGCTCAGCCACGAGACTTAGTGTTAATCTAAAGAGATATTCTTTATCAACATGAGCACATTGCAGACATTTGGAGATGTAGCACAGTGATTACATTTTGCTCTTTTCTCTCCTTTCCTTTGGCCTTTCCTTCTCTCAAGTCTTTCAGTAAGCCACATTATTTGTAAGGGTGCAAATGTGCCTGTGTGAGAGCCCTTGAATGGTCACAATTCTCTGATTGTTGATCTGCAATAACAGATTGTTTCGTATGGCCAAGCTACTAAGGTGGAGATTACAGAAAAAGGAAATAATCATGCAGACACAAGTACAAATACAAACAAACATTGGTTTTAAGGCACAGCAGGTGCTTGTTTAAGGCGACGTTATTTAGCCTCTGTCCCAGGAGCCGCCCTGGTGGGCAACAGGCTGCTTATATTGTTCTATGTTGGGGTCTTTGGAGGGGAGGTTTTGGGCTGGCCTTGTTTTATAGAAAGCAGGTAATTGGCAGTAAAGCTTCCAAGCACTAAAAGCTAAAGAGCTGCGAGTGCTTTCTCCTGATTATCTTCTAATGGTTTCAAATTAGCTGAGCATAATTGCACGCCTCTTCTACACTTGCTGCCACATCACTCCTCCAAATGTCACGTTGAGAGCCAGCGGGGGTTAAATGTTGGAGGGAGCGAAAATGAGCGCAAGGGGGAAAATCCAAAACATGTAAAATGGTATACACAGAACCAGCGACAGTATAGCTGATTTATGGCTATACAATACTTTAATGTCTTCTATATAAAACTGTAACTCTGGCTGTGCTCTGCTTGTAAAGAAAATATAGTTCACCGTAACTCCAAAATGTTCTTTTATTTTGATGCCGCTTCTTGTTTTGTGTCCATAAAGAGGGATATTTTATTGTTTTAAGCAACAGTCTGTGATGGGGCAAAGTAAAGGAATGAATTTCACAGTCAAAGCCCAAAGCTGTTTTGTTGTTTATTGTTTCCTGTATATGTCCTAAAGAGGAGAATAGAGTTTGGCGCAGTAATCCTTGAATTGTAATGAACAGTTTAGCTTGAATAAAAAGCAATCTGACAGAGTCCAGGTGGGCAGGGGTTTCTCCCTGTATTACCTGCTGCCTTCCCTGCTTCTGTTCAAAGGGTAATAAAAAAAAATAATCCTGAACAGACGTATCTGGATACATATCTCTATCTCTGGATACAAGCAGTGCTGTGACAAGTTTCCTGCTCTTCAAATGCAGTCTGTTTGGTGTATTTGTCCCCAGCAATTTTTCTGTTGTAGTATGAGAGTCAGTCCAGTCTCCTCTGTGGTTGACAGACTTTATTTTATTTTTTTTATGATGTTATGCAGTGCTCACCCTCCCCCGTGCTGTGTGGCTTTTGCTAAACTGTACAAGGCGTTCGTTAAAGTGCCAAAATAAACATCTCGTTGTTTTCCTGAAAGATTCGGCAGAACCTCAACCTCTTTGTCCGTGAAGTTTTTCTCTCCTATTTGCTCCATTTGCTGACGACAAGTTGGTTTAGTTCTGATCTGTTTCATGTTTACACTGACTTTTTACAAATGAACCAATAGGAGTAAAGATGAAGTGATACAGACTGACAGGTAACTCATTGATTGGGAAGTTTTGGTGCATTTCGTGCATCATCAGGACCCATGTGGGGAAAATCAAATTCTGGTAACTGACAGGAGTTTTTACACTATATTCTTTTGCCTTGGCAGAGCTCTTCAAAACACCAAACAATCCTACACATCTGTTAGATTCAGATTATCAATTATATGTCTCACCATTAATATGACCTTTTTACATCCAGATCCATAGGCCTGCATTATTTCCTGACAAACTGGCGAAAGTGTCAAAAACTGCCCTATCTCACAATGTTAGTGAAAGTTAAAAAAAAAAAAAAATTCCTGGGTATGCCCCTTTGACCGGATCGGCATCAAAATCGAATGTGTTCCCTGGGCCATTCCCCATCCCTCCACCAGGTTACGTGCAATTTGGTTCAGAACTTTTTGGATAATCCTACAAACAAACAAACAAACAAACCAACAAACAGACACAGGAGGCAGATATAATAAACCTCATTATCTAGGTAGAGACAGGATGAAAAAGAGGGCATCCTGTACAGTATTGCTGTATCTACTATGAAAGAAATCCTGTAGTTGGTCAGTTATGTTTCACACCACAAACAAACCACACCAGAAGTCACTTGGAAACAGACTGTAACCCTCGTCAAGCAGCCTCGGCCTGGATTCTTGGTCCGCAGCAGGGTTCAATTTACAGCTTTCACACTGGCCCAAACTAAATAGACAAAATGCGCCATGGTTCATTTTAACCGACCCAAACAGGTTAGCTGTGAAAACACCCTTAAATAACTTAACACAGACAGTAATTGTATGTCTGTCTCCAGTCAGACATGCTACTCGCCCATCTACTACCCTGCTTGTATCTTTCTTTGCTTCCTGCCTGTGTTGACGCTGAACATATTGGCCTTGGACATAAATCAAGTGCAGTATTGCCCCAATATAGACATAATTTTTATATATTTATTAGCCTGGTTGTTTTGCATCACGCAACTGATAATTTGGCAAACAACACACACGGATAAAAATACATAATAAATGCAGAATACTGCATCAAAATTCAATGTGATTATAAAAAGGTAGGCAGTAGAAAAAAATACTATTTGATTATTTGTCATCCATAGCTGCTTTTGCACTGCATGAAAGCCTTATCCTTAAACAAATGAATCTCTACAGCCATTATGCACAATAGCAATTAGGGTATGCAAAGCAGATGCTATCTTTTATTAATATAGATAAATGGTTAATAACTTAAAACACATATGTGGAGTGTTTGCATTGTTGCATATCTCTCTCTTTCTCACACTCACACACACACACACACACACACACACACACACACACACTTAATGTGCAAACCTACAAACAGACACATTCCCCTCTAATTATTCCTGCTCTCTCTGTTCCCTCTCACTTTCTATCTTTCGATCTGTCTTTCCTTTCGTTCTTTCTTTGAAGTTTGAAATTAGAGTTGAAAGCAAGGTCAGTGTATTTTTAACATTTTCATTAGAGATTCTATTATTTTTGAGGAATCGGGAAAACCAAAACAAATAGGAGATCGTTAGCCAGAGAGGACATTATTGGTTGTATTGTAGTTTGTTTGTATTTTATTTTTATTTTTTTATTTTTCGATATTTGGTAAGGGAATGGAAATTTATTCTACTTTTCTACTTTGAGGAGCAGATGACAAAAATGGAATTAAAACAGAATAAATTAGAGAATACATGTTCCAAGGTGTGTGTGAGTGTATGTGTGAAAGCGAGTGTGCGCTTATGTATCTGTGCTGTACACAACGAGACGCTAAATGTGATGTTTTTAGCCCACGCCTGTATCCAAACCCAGCCATAAGGAAAAACATTAACAGAGAGTGTAGTCTATCTCTATGGAATTCATCCATCCTGCAGTTGCAGAGGTAAAGTGCTTTTCAAATAGCTGCCCTTTCCAACATTGTTCCTTGAAGGTTGACCTATGACTAAGATTACAATGCGCTCCTTTCTTCTCCCTCCTCCCTCTTCACCGCTGACAGCTGGACGCCAGGCGCTATATGGCCGTTAGAGCTGAAATGCCATTCACACTTCTTTCTTTCACTATTTTCTTCCCTTTTTTTTCTTCATCTCATTTCCTTTTCCACTTCTCTTCAAAATCTTTCCTCTTCCCTTGTCTCCCATTTATAGAGGTGACAGGGTTATCAGAGTATGAGCAGTTGTTTCCTCCCCGGTTCATTTTTATCTATGCGTCCGAGGATTAATTCTCAAGTCACACATCCTGCTCAGCCAATCAACTTCCCCGCCCCGCCCCGCTTTGGTTGTTTTTGAGGTGTGAAAAAAAAAAAAAAAAAAAAAGCCAATTGGATTCTTTGTCACCTCAATCGAGTGCCTCTGCCCCGGCATCCCCCTCATTCCATCTCCCCATATCAGGAAAACACATCTTCATTTTGGCTTGGTCATTTGACTACAGCAATAACTCTGTATGACTTCATTTTAAAATGCTGTTTGGCACGATTGTGACTGTCTTGTCAGTTGGTATTAGAGGGATGGGTTACTTAGGGATGTTATTTGTGTGTATGTGAGTGTGTGTGTGTGTGTGAGAGAGAGAGAGAGAGAGAGAGAGATGTGAATTTTGGGGGAGGCTGTTAGTGATGCTGTACAGAGACAAAGCTTCAATAATAACCTCGCTGGAGAAACAATCTGAAAGAGAGAATCACTGAAATATTGTTTTTTGAAAAACATGGTCGATATTGAGGAATGGAGCGACTTTATTTCAATTCAACACAGCAAGTCCTGTTAGAATTAAATAGCAACTGAATTCCCACATGATGCTGTTCTCAGAAATGTGTTTGCAGCTCAGCATTCCTAATTGCATCAATTATAGATTTTTAGATTTTCCATATGTGTTTTCGTTAGTTATAAAGTAACTGAGGCCAACACAAAAACCCCAGTGAATTTTGTAGTAAATCAAGATAAATCTTACAAGCACCTTCACCAAAATTAAACTTCTGAAACTGGAATCAGTGCACTCACTGCAAGAGGAAACCACACGACCTGCTGGCGTCGGATAACACCCACAACAGGAGTATGACTGCTGTGCATTCCTTTATTGTCGAACCACTGAGTAACTTTAATGGAGCAGTTGGGGTTTAAGTGCCCTGTTTAAGGACAAATTGACAACAGTTGTTGAGAGCTGGCAGAGTCTGTTACTTTTCACAGCAGCTTTTTGCAGCGGATTGTGCGGCTGTTGACACTTTTAATCAGGTAACCCATAAGTTTTAATGATTTACTTCCCAACAAAGCTTTTTTTATGTGCAAATGATTTGGATGACTAATCAGACATGAGGCTAATGTGTTGAGACTGTAGTTGCTTGTTTCAATCTTGGCAATTAAGGTTTATTACCACTGACTCAAATCTGATGCAGTCACATTCAGAATTTGACATTTCAGCACATATTTCCTCCTTAACACACACACTGCATCTGACAGTTAAGACAGACCTCTCTCTTACTTTGCCAACATACATACAGCGGGGTGCAGAAGTCTGGCTAATTCTTCATTTAACCTTCTCAGGGTTCATATGGTCTGCTAGATTATATTTATTCTCAAATAACATGGTTTATTGAGAAAAACTGTAAAGTTCATGGATGGTTATTAACAAATGTTAAGTGATGGAAAGGATCTGAACATGCAGTGTTTTGAAAAATGAGGTTGATAGAATAGAGAAAAATGGAAATCCAACCTTTTTGCCCACTGAGGGTGAAGATGAAAGATTGTATTGTAATATTACATGCTCTGTATTCATGGTTGTAATTTCTCTTTCATCAACTAAAAGTAATGACATTTTGTACATACCAGTTATTAAGACAGGGGTGATGATAATGTTTGTATACATGGTATGTATGGCAATTTGTCAGTCACTTGACTGATCAATGAATTGTATGTAAGGAAACCAGAGGCAGCTTCAGATGCCACATTGATGATGGTATGATAGGTGGTGAACTGTTAAAGAGCTGTTTTTAAGAAAGCCTCTATGTATTTATTCACATTGGCTGTTAAAACCCAGTCAGGTTTACGAACATGAATAAAAGCAAAATTTAAGTGTCTATTTGCTAATCACTAACCAGTGTCTCACTGCAATAGGTGTTATATGTGTTTATGGATATTTTAACAACATATTTTATTTTCCTCTTGATCTTAGATTGAGTAAAGGATTGATTGTGTGTAGATAAAATGTAATGAAAAACATTAAATCACAGAACATGAACTAAAGAGCTGTAAAAAGAAAGATGAATTGTTTGCAACACCTCCCATGGCTTTAAAAGCATTATGACTCTCTTGTTTAGTTCAGAATAATGGCAGGGTGACACTGCAGGAACAGGAAAAGCCAATTGACTTAGCAATGTGTTTTTAAGCTTTTTGTCAACTTGATGCACAAGGCTATTTTCAGATTATTCATATATTCTTTGAATATATCTATTCTTTGAATGACAAGCTGATACTGTGAATGTGCTTGATACGCAGCAGGCGATTAATGCACGCCAACAGCGGATCATGCTGTAGGTCTGGCTGCATTCAGTGAACAATAGCTGGCCTAGAGACAAACAATAAACAAGGACGTGGAGTAAATCAAAAGTTTGCAAAAGTTTTTACTTTTCTCAATTACATTTCAAGTGTGCATGTTCATGATGTGCATCTGCACATATTCACAGGCTCCAGCGTCACATGTCACTCAAAATATATTCTTTTGTACATTTACTTTTTCAGAATAAAACCTGGGTTATCTGAAAATTAATTTGAAACTGATGTCAAAAGTTGCATTTGAGATATATTATGACATATTTATGTCAGAGTTTGAAAAATCAAGTTAAAAAAATGCATTTGTTCAAATTAACAAGGTGTCAAATGTGATTGCTAAAGAACAGTAATCCCACTGCTGACTGAAATGTGTAAGGTTGTAAGAGTGCTCCATCTGTAAATTACGGTTGTCTATCGGAAAAATAAATGAGGATTCTACCTCTGCAACCAACTGGAAATAGGGCCTCCCAAACATTCATACGTTTGCTTTCTCCTGGTGAAGGCGCGGTAGTTTCTTCAATTGCAATGTTCACATGGCGAGCTGTGACAGCAAGTAGAAAAAGATGAATAGTCTCCAATGCAGACAAGAGCGGTAGCTGCCTTTGTGTTTACACTGAAAACACAGCATAACAACCCTTAAGAAAGGGTTATAAACAATTCTGATTGTTCATTTTTCTTGTAAGAAGTGGGAGTAACCATATGTTTTAATGACAGGGTTAACTGAAGAGAGCCTAATGTGTGTCAAGCCCGTAAGATTATAGACCTGACACACGCATGTGCACGCGTACCTGAAATTAGAATAGGAAATACACAGAAAATAAACAGGTACGCTTCCTCATTTGCCTGCATTGTGCATGTTCCAACATTCATCATATTCCAAACTCATTGATCATTATTTGTTCTTCTGCATATCTGCATACATGACACCATATCCCAACCGCTTCACCCACAGTCTGTGGAAACAATGATGTATGCCCTCTACATCCTTCACGATTGATTGTATCTTAGCTGCTGACTCACTTTAAGGCAAACTGCACCTTCCTAATTCATCTCAGTTGTTGTTGTTGTTGTTTTTTTCTCCCTCCCCCCTCTCTCTAGGTTTCTGTTTGTTTGTGTGGGAGTGTAAGCAGTGGGAGTGAGGAATAGATGAGGTGATCGCCAGGCAGGATGATCATTAAATGCTGCGTCGAGATGAAACCGCTCCGTGTTACTTTGAACATCAGTGTCACATATGCATGCAACGCATAAAAAGATTCTTAATTTCACCTTTAAAATTTGGAGTTGTGTATTAAAGCGTACTTTTCTGAAAGTATATGTGTCTGAACTCGGAATCAGTGCCAAGCGTCTGGTGGGTCCCCCGTATGACAAGAGAGGCAATCTGTTTTCATGAGCTGAGGTCCCGGGGCAGGAGATTAAATTGCTTATTTGGATCCTGGGTTGAGAAAGTTTACTGTAAGTACCTCTGAGGGCTATAGCAGCAGGAAAAGGGTTCTCTAAAGCTTTTCTAAAGTCTTCCTTTCAACTGAGAGAATCAAGGTCAGCTTGTGTTTGCATTTAACCTCTCTTTAATAATCGCAATAGTTTCTATAAAGATATAGCAAAGGATGCTACAGGAGTAAAGCAGCTGGCGTGGTAAACTAGCAGAGGACTTGTGTTAGAGATAGATGAATAGAACATGCTCAGTATTTCACTTTATGTAAAAACAACAAAGATGTAAAACTTCCAGAGGTTGAGACCTCTCCTCTTGTTCTTCGTGTCAATACAGCACACTTTGTTCTTCATGCTTTCTTTATAGTCTTATTAACCCTGATGTCCTTTCCTATTGTGCCTCCAGTTCCAGCCAACATCTACAAGGTGTCCGAAGACATCACGGTGAATGAGGGCAGTAATGTGACACTCAGTTGTTTGGCCAGTGGCAGACCAGACCCAACCATCACCTGGCGGCTGCTCAACCCCTCAGGTAAGAGTCATCCAGTCAGTACTAATTATTGTGCGTGTCAGTCAAGATGCCTGGCAGTGGTGTGCCACATTTCATTATCTAAATGCCAAATTTGTTTTTATAAGCAACCTAAAAAGATAAATCTCCCTAACAACACAAGTTTTGGTGCATGTTATATTTATATGCATTATTCAGATATGAGCATTTAATGTGCTCTGAACATATACAAACAGCATCCAGTTTTTTAATGGTATTCTGTTTTTGATGTTTTTGGGGTTTTTTGTCACCCAATTGACACAATTTACCACTGACATCACTCCACTTCCTCTCAGTCATAATTCAGTCAAATCAAAACATGATCATTACAACACACACTCACTGCACACAGACACACATACTGGAAATAAGGCTCATATCAGATCCAGATTGCAGGAGCTGCGCCACAGCAGCAGGACTTTCTGATGCAGATTTACATTTAACCCAATGGACTAAAGGCTAAAACGCAGGGTTGTAGAAAGGCTTACAGTAAATTCAATATTTAGACATTCCCAAAGGTTTATCCACAATAACTTTTCATCAGTTTTCACCACATTTGGTGGACAGAGTGGAATAAAGCTGCACTGATGTTATTCTCACCTCATCATCCCATACTGAAGCCTGGCTCTAACGGGAGATGGGAAGCTGATGAGCTGAAGTTAGGGACCATCTCAAAGGTGTATATAAAATGGCCAAGAGAGCTTTTAAAATTTTGTCAACTGCCCTCTCATTGTTTTTAGACACTTTATTTTCATCTGAGACTCCTCCCATTGTATTCGCAACCTCATTTCATATGAAAAAATGCAATATTCATATGAAATAATGCAATATTTCCCAATGATCTGTTATCATAGACACCTCAGACCACCTTTAAATTCATTTGGGCCTCCTCCCATTTTACTAAGAGCCTCCAGTTTTTAAAGAAAATCTTGAAATATGGCACAATTCAATTCTGATTTGAGTTAAAATATTATTTTGTATTTTTTGAACAGCTGAACTCATACTGATACTGAAGTGGAATGATGATTTCAGGTGGTTCAGGTTTATGGTGCTGGTGTTTCTCTCAGAAAGAATAAATATGTCTCAGTCCTCCTATATGAAGTGTGCATTTTCACCATTCATTCATTTCACCAACCATTCATTCTTTGAACCTCACATTTCACTTTTTCAACCTTGGCACCTTCCTCTGGATTCGGACCAGAGTCTACTTATTGAGTATGAGGGTTCTAGACAATTTTAATACCTTCCTGTATAGGCCCTGCCCACTGTGAAAATCTGAGTACAGATACTCCTGTTTTTGTGGAATAAACAGATACCAGCTTTGAGTTACACCCCTAGTAATGGTTTGTTTATTTAACCACTGAGACAGTTTCTGATACAGTAGGTTCTCACATATATGATAGCCTTGTTGTGCCATCGAAGGGGGGTGTGTTGGTACATCTCTCCACATAACATAACTCAGACAGAAGTGATGTGTTGCTTTGGGATTTAATCCAATTTTAGAGAAAAGATAAATGTCCCCAACCACTGATAGGCTTGTAGTGTGATGAATGGAGATGCTCAAGTTGACAACATCTCAGTTTGATAACAGCCTTGTGCTGATTGAAAACCGTTGTGTTTGTGTGTCTATATCAATTACTGCATCATTTTGTCAGTGCCTGTTCCATCAAATACATCTGTTTCTTGCTCCTGGAAGCTGAACAACTTGGATAGGTGTATTTGCCTCTTTTGTCTTTTTTCATTAAAGGAGAGTGATTTGTTGAGCCCAATCCTGCGAGTCTTATGGATCTAACTGGCTGCTTTACAGATCTCTGGTAATGACTGAAAGCACTTCATTTTCCCCCTGCAAAACTCAAGAGGAGCCCTCGAGGTTCAGATGGCTCACAAAGTTATTGTAGGCAAAGCATCTAAAGTTTAGTACAGTACAGTTTTTGTAAAAAAAAAAGATAAAAAAAAGAATTGTAGATTTTTCAAGCTGCAACAGACTTGGCCTTAGTAACTACGCCTCTGCAAATTCTGTACAGTTACTTACATACTATAGCTTTTCTTTTCATCCTCCCCTTTTTTGTTTGGTTGGCGAAGTAGTGGGCCGACCACCTTTGACAAGTCTCTGTTCTTTATTGAAAGAGTATGAACAGTGAAACAGAAACAGTGTGATAGAAGGAAAATCCTGTCAGAGTCCTGGCGGGATTGGATCCTGGGCACATGTGGCTCCCGAGATGGGGGTCCCACACCATTTGCAAACACTGGCACTGTTGTTACTGTTTGTTGTTGTTTGCGGGTGTCTTTCGCCCCAGAATCAGTAAGTCCAACCCAGTTCGAGAGCGTGTTGGGGACTGCTGAGAGAGATAATGATGTCTGGCAGCCTGTGGTCTCATTGCTTCACGCCTTCGCCTGCCTGGGTGGAAACGCCACTTTGCTCAGCTATTGCGAGGCTCTCAAGTATTTGCTGGGACCACAGATGTTCATGAGACACAAATTGTCAGTCCTAGTCAAGACTGTTTCAGCCTGAGTCACTTACTACTCAATATGGCCATTTGCACAAATGTCACTGCAAACAAACTGTATTTTTATAGTTTATATATTATATTAGCATATAAAGGAACCACATTTGTGATCAATTTAAAGCACAGTGCTGCATTTTTAAATTTAATACACCTGCAGGCCTCCAACAAAAGGAAAAAAGGGCATACATATTAGATTTTTGGTGTATGATTAGCAGCAGCAATAACGATAATAATAATTAATAATAATAAAAAATAAGTGCTTTGACAAATATGAAAGGAGAGACGGAGTTAAGACAGGAGAATCATTAAAAATTATTTAAAAAAGAATAAAATATAGTAATAATAATAACTAATAAAAGGAATAATTTAAACAAAAAATAGTAATGCAAGAATGAATACAATGAAAGAAAAAAACTCTTAAGAGCTAATTAAAAGCTAAATTGAACAGTTATGTTTTCAGTTATCGTTTAAAAATGTTCACTTTCTCGGTAATGCTTTCCACAGTTTAGGTGCATAATGGATGAAGGCTGCGTCCCCAGTTTTATTTGGGGGACTTTTGGAATATTTAGAAGACCAGCTGAACTACTTTTCATTTACTGTAAGTACAATGTAGCTTCTTACATATTGGTCACATAAAACAACAATAACATCTGATTTACTGGTTATCAGAGTCTCATCAAATGAATAGAACTAAAATACAGTAAGTGGCCAATGAGTAGTAGCAGCATTTGACTAATAATGCAAGCTAACCTGCCTGATAAAGTTAGCAAGCATTCACTTGTTCAAGCTAGCATGGCTTACAGCTAATTAACACTGATCTGAGACTGTTGGTTCATTCCGATAAGGCAAGCTTAAATTAGGAACCAAAATATTTACAAATACCTAACCAGTCTTTGAAAGTCTTATCATCTGTCAGTCTTTATTAATGAGTTCAAGCCATGTCTGAAATCAATGCAGATAACTTTCAGTTTGAGACTAGACTGTGACTCAAGTCAAGAGTTTGAGTATCTGGCTGGAGCTCATCCTCACATAACCACATGCATATTCATGCTCAGACTGATGACTTTGTGCATACGTTGCACAAATGTGTGAACACTCAATGGCACTCACACACAAGATGGAAGCCAGATGAACTTGCCACAGTCCCTGTGCTTCTAGACTCATGAAGCCCTCCACGACTACATTATTCACTCATTATTCACTTTCACCCTGACCACAGAACACATAATTTAAACCCTCAATCCAAATCTAGTTCTGACCCTAAACCAAAGATTAAAATATGTGAACCTGCCAAAATCTCATTTAGTAAATGCCCCACACACAAGATCACCCAGTCACAGACACAAACAAACACATTCATACAGAAAACCTTCTTTGAAACAAGGGCACTGGCGTTATCTCTTTCCAAGCCACATGAGGCACAGTCCTTCAGATTAATGACAATCATCCAGACATGTGGCTTTGACAGACAGATGAAACTCTGATTTTCTTTGGCTTTTCTTTTCAACTGAAAAGCTTTCTTTAGAACTGCACAGTTTGTGTTAAATGAGAAATTATTTATTTACCAATTTGCATGCCATCAACAAAAGAACAAACCGTGCTTTACTGTTTGAAGAATAAAGACATGTTGACACTTTTTCATATTTAGAAAAGCCCCAGTGGAAATGTGCACTATCTCACAAGAATGATCTACAGCAGCTACAGCTGTGAGCGAACAGCTCCTCCTGTATATAGCTGTATATAGCTCCACTCCTATTGTTGTTGTTGTTATTATTGTAATCTGGGTCATACTGCCACACCTCTTTCCTGTTGTGGTTGGTCATCTGAAGTTTTCTTTGTCTTACAAAGCACTCTACTCTCAACAAAAATAAACACTCTTTTCTTAAGTGCCCATTGCCCACCTGCTGTGAAGTAGAGGTTTGTGCATGAAGAAAAAGACATTGAATATGTCTAATGACAATATGGTAATTTAATGATTTTATCCTGTCAATATTCAGAGGCAGTAATTGGTCGATAGAAACAGTTTATATTGGAAAAAGGAGAAAATGTCAAAATGTGTGCTGCCAGCATCTCAACTGTGAATACTGTCTGGTTTCCTCAGTCTTTTATGATAATACTGCGAATATTTTTGGACTGTTGGTCAACAAGACGAGTCATTTAAAGATGTCACTTTGGGCTTTGGGAAGTGATGTAGACCAAACAATGAATCAGTTAATTGAGAAAATAATCAACAGAGTAATCATTAATGAAATTAATGCCCAGAGTGTTAGCAGGCCCTACTGTTTTCACCATTGAGACTTAACTGCAGTGCATATGAATGAGTCAACTACAGAGTCTAACCAAGTAAATTAAACCCAGCGGGTAATGCAGTGGTTTTAAATTTATTTTCACACATTGGAAAACTCAAAATGTAATTCATGTCAAAGGAGCAAGTAAAAAACAGTTTGCATTAAATCAAACTGATAAAACTGTAAAATCCGAGACTAACACAAACCAAACTGACTATAACAGCAGAGAAAGTCATCAAACTGCAGATGGTAACACGTCAGCTCTGGAACATGTCTGTTGTAAAGTTTTGTCTCAGGGGCTCAGAAATAAAACACGAAACGATCCCATACAGTTCACATAACATGAGTGACAAATGATGCCTCCAATACTAGGGATGAGGGTTTTCAGCCGACTGTCTAAACTAGTATTCCATCCTAGGATTTGTTTATAAGATAGTTAATTGCTAATAGTTAATGGTATCTCAGCGTGTCTGCACTGATTACGCCCATCATCTGTTCTCATAGGGTCATCCAAGCTGCAACTATGCTGTGTAAAGCGCTGCACAATCTTATTTCTCTGTTATTGTTGCCTGTGTCGCTTGGTTATCACAAAGCTAATTAGATTACAAGGATCTCAGAGGTTTCTTAATGACAAAAAACTGATAGATTTAAAGATAAACATCATTTTCAGTGCTAACATATACCCTCAGATGAAATAATGTTTATGTTTAGTCTTAGTTGTGTGTGTGTGTGTGTGTGTGTATATATTATATATATATATATATATATAATACTATATATATATATATATATATAATATATATATATATATAATATATATATATATATATACACACACATGTATGTGTGTGTGTGTGTACACATAACTAGACTCCATCAAAGATACTGTTTGTGTTTGTCATTGAGACACAAAGTCAGGCAGGTTATTGCTTGCACATCACATCACTACACTTGTAATTAAGGGATTGTGGGACTGAATTGAATGAATTTTCCCGAGGTCTTGCAATACATCTTTAGAGCTGGTCTGAGGCAGAGATTTTTGCACCTGCTGTGCCGAGACTGCAGAGAGCCATGAGATGAAATGAGGAATACTGAGGATTGGTAAATATTACAACCTTTTGAGCATGACAATATAAGATGACAATGATGCAGGGGATCTTTCATTGTGAGAAGGGTTGTTGACTTTAGTGGGCAAACAAGGTGATTATTAAAGTGGAACATGCAGCAGTTCACCTAAAGCGTTTTATTTGTTGTTTGGCGTACATTGCCAAGGCAGATAATGAGCAAAGTGTAACAGTAACCACAATCACAAATAATCGCCTGAATAAAAAAATTAACTCTTTCTTTCACACAGTCAGTGTAGAAAATATTAAGTGGCCATTATCTGAGGTTGTAGCAATTTTTGCCACAATCATTCAAGTGACAAAGCCCCTCTATAGGTCCGCAGTAAATATGGCAGGAACAAAGGAGAAAGTCAGGTGAAGTTGACAACGTTATTATGTAGCAACTGAGCAGTGCTATGTCTTCAGGGCAGATTATAGGCTACAGTGAGACGCTATCGGAAAGTGTGGATACAGGCTAGGGCTAATTTAAGTGGAAGAACGGACGTGATAGACACAAAAGTTAACATTGGCTATGCTTTCCACCTCTGGACACGGCTCTTGGTGAGTAAAAGAATGAAATTTGATGTTGAACTCTCAATGTTTCTTCTACACAGGTAAGTAAACAGCAGTTAATGCTAACTTTAGCTATGCAGCAATAGCAAAACTTACAAATGGCTCCTTTAAAAGCCCTGAAAATGTATATTCTCTATCAGCCTCTCACTATGTGTTGCAAGTGTCTTACATGAACATACTATAACATTTCACATGAGAGATTTTGCTATTTCTGTTTTTTCTCTGTGCTCTTCTCACTTGCTTTGGGCACAATCACACCATATGGTATGGATAATAGACATGGGAATGATTCCCATGTTAACGGTTTGTGTGAGAGTTCACAGGATCAACACAGCTTTATGAATATAGAGTTGGTCGTGTGAAGATTAAAATGCTAACACGATATCCATTAATGATGGCCTTTTGGTGATGTGAGCCATTTCATATTTTTTTGTTTTCAGACACTTCCCTGTTATTTAGTGTCAAGTTAGATATACTGGAGCTTTCAGAAAAATCCTTTCCCAATCTCAATTACGACTTGGATGTTAATGTGAATGTTTTTTACAAGCCAGAAACAATAATTCCAGTATGACAGTCGATGGGTTGTTTGGCCACTCTGTCAAATCTAATCAAAACACACCCAAATAGTCCTGATGAAACAACATATTTTGTCATTTAATTTAGTGGACTTTATGCTTTTTGCAATTTTAATCGAAGCCTTAAAATCTTGACTCATCTCCTTGTCTCTGATGAGACTGTTTCTTTTATAAATCAATAAGCATTAATGGCTTTTAACTGGATTCCCTTCGTATAGTTTCACTGCAGTGCATGCAAAGAATTTAAGAGTGAGAATATCAACTGGTTTCAGCTTCATTCAGTATCATTATTACCAGCTGAGAAACCACAGGACAAACACAACAAACATCCATCATGTGTCTCATTACATGGGTGTCTCATTAAATAGCTTCCTCTGACCACAGTCACTAAAGGCAGCAAGGGAGACTTTGAAGATCTGAGGTGGACATAGTGTATAATGTTGTCTGCAGAAAGCAGTGTGACATCTGTTTTACCTGTGTGAGACAGTGTAGGTTGTGCACTATCTTGCAGCTCTTGTACTTTTTATCAAATACTTTTTGCTCAGCCCCTGCATGGGCTCGGCTGTGAATATTGACTGAATAGCTCATTGCTCGGACTTGCGAGGCGAATGATCAATAGAGCATGGAGGGACGGGGTGGAGAGCAGAGGTGAAGGGACATTCAGCAGGATAGGAGGAAGGGAGAAGATAAAAGAGGAGGCTGAGGAGTTCAGTACAGTATGTGTATAGAGAGAGGGAATACACACATGCGGCAGAGCACATGTGTGCAAAACCTCCAGTGTCTGCACAACATGCATAGAGACCTGCAAGCATGTTGATCTCTTTAGCTGGCTGGTTCCCAGCTTGAGTCTGCTCCTGTTCTTTTTTTTTTTTTTTTTTTTTTTTTTTTTTTTTTTTTTTTCTTCCCCTTTCTTTTCTTTTAACTCTCACAGATTAGTTGCTAAAGGTCGAATATTGGAGGTCCTGGGTGGTGGGAGGCTGGGAGAATGGAGGCACCCCATCAAGCTCGATGAGGGGGGAAATGGAGCCTCTGGTCGAGCAAGGAATCCTTTACTGCACGCCTCTCAGACCACCAAAATAGAAGTCAGACAAGTATGAAAAATACATGCCCTGTGGCTGCCTCTGGTATTCCATGGCACACAGAGGAGTCACACAGAGCTGGAAAGAGGTGAAACTGGTGGAAGTTCCTCAGGGAAGGAAGGAAGGGAGAGAAACAAAGAAAAGGGAGACAGGCAGGAGATGGAGAGAGAACAGAATCGTGTTTTAGTATGCAAAGGGGCAGTTTCATTAGATGTGCAATCATTCTTATCATTAGTTATAGTAACTCCAGTAGTTAATTAATGTTCAATTATGCATTTGAGATCCTCTCACCTCTCTGGTGTAATAGACTTTGTCAGTCATTTGGCGCTGCAGGGAGGACAACCACAGTGAACCTCGGATCCACTTGAGCAAAGACACACACATCTGGACAGCTGAGGAGCTTGCAGTGAAAGCAGGAAGACGCTGATGATTTCAATTCAAGTCATAAAGAAGCCATGCTGCACCCTGGCAGCTGACGAACAGCTGCGAGTAGTGTCCTGTAACCAAACTATCAACTTCCTCAACACCTATTACCTGTCCATCAGCAGCCATGTTTACAGTCGCAGTGTCCTTGAGCAACACGCTGAACCCCTTAAGGTGTTCTGGATAATAGCATCAGGTGACTGTAAATGGTAAGCTATGAATCTACCACAACAGTTTCATTGCAACAGAGACATCTGTCCAAATGAATTGATTTGGACCACAGCCCACGCTCCTACTCTATATGATCCTGAATATTGAAGTCATAACCCTTTTATAACAGTGCTTGGCAGGGCAGCCTTTTAGAGGTTTGATGCTGAGTGCCCTTGACATTCCTCCTACGCCGGCCTCAGCAGTGTCGGCCATGCTCCAAGCCCAAGCTCGGGAAAGTCTCCCCAGCACTGTCACCTTGTCTGGAAAGCTCTCTCCCTGTTCCTGCCTGCAACTCTTTGTCTATCCATCCTCAGCTGTCGTTCTGTCTTCCTCTCCCTCATTTTCACTCTGACTGTCTCCTCCTCTTTCCATCATCCTCCCATCTTTTCCTTCAGCAGAGTATGACAGTCACTTCAATTGTCCTTTCTACACCTCATCTCACTGTCTGGGGAGAGACATGGTGCTAGAGAGTGCAGCACGACACACACACACACACACACACACACACACACACACACACACACACACACACACACACACACACACACACACATACAGACTCGCATATCTCTGTTTCTCAGGAGGGAGCGGAGCAGGCAGGAGTGGAGATACATATGTGCCTCAGTAGTGTAACTCCCGCATAGTAGGAGTGGGTGAGCAGATTAGGCAAGACACACACACACACACACACACACACACACACACACACACACACACCACATTGTGTGCCAAGCTGCCAGTGACAGAGAGTAGCTGACAAGCCTGCTGATTGCCGGAGTAAAGTGTAAGTTGGTGACAGGTCCTTGTCAGAGCAACCCAGGTCAAACCTCATGCTCCATGTCTCCAGCTGTGTGTGTTCGTGTGTAGGTGTGTGCATGTGTGTCGGTTGAACGCCAGCTTTTTGGGAAGCAACAGAAAACAGCTGCTCATCCATCTCTCAGCAGGTCTCAGATCTGCTGACTGTCACTGTTCACGTGTTTGTTTACAATCAGCACCATCAGCAGCTGGTCTGAAATCAGTCTGCTGTCACATGCTGCACAGAACATCATGAGCACAGCTTGCCCTGTGTCTACCCAGCCTCATTAGGTGTAGTCACCGCTGGGCTGGCTGAACACTGGGGCTCACACTTGTTTAAAGTCACAGCTGTACAGAAACTCAGCACTTTTTTTCCATTCCATAAGCAGTTTTCGAGAGCCCCTGAGTTACACAGCTTCTCAGGGAGGCAGTAGCCTGAAGGAGAATTGAACCCGTGACTTGATGGTTTCTGGTTTGAATCCCCGCACAAGGTGAGGAAATAAAACAAGGAGAAAAGAATGGAGACACAGTCTTCTATCCTGTTACCAAACCAGTGGCTCTGTGAAATACTGTTGTCATACTGGGCAGCTCCCATGAACAGAGAAGTGACAAGCAGCGACCTCTGGAGCTGAAAAATTAAGTCAATGTGAATGTACCAAAAACTGCAGTTCCTTGAATGGCCACTTGAGGCTGACTCCAAAAGCGAGCGATACTGATGTTTTATTAAAATCGTGAATTTATCCTTTAATACACATAATATTGCAGGTTCTCAAAATACTGACAAAATCTCAGATTTTGTAGCTAGTCCAAATACTCTGTCGTAATAGGGGAACTGAGAGTGGTAAAGTATATAGTATATTATAAACAGTGTTGGCAGGCAGTCCTACAGTTTGGAGGGGTTTACTGACCGTCCAGCAGATAGCCTATGAGTGCACACAGCTCTCCACACGTCCTGACCTCAGATTTACAGGCAATTTTGCAGGTGCTACATTCAGTAACTAAATAAAACTGATAGAGTCATGGTCACATGGAATGATGAGTGCATGTGATGAAAGTAGCTCTTTGGCTTACTGGCAGCACATCTCTTTAATCAAATACACACATCCTTGTACATTTATATTTATATGCACCTTCTCATGACATTTACCAAGACTCAAGCCTTAGATCCAGAAATGCATCAGTGGAGTTATCTCACTGTTAGTGTCAGCTTCTGACATGAAGTGTGGATGTATGAATGATACTATCGTGTGTCTACGTGTCTTGGCATGCACAAACTGATGTTGGTTTGTGTGAGACAGACAGAAAAGGAGAGAGGGCAATAAAAATAGTGATAGAGGAGTAAGCGGTGATACTCTGTGCCTGACCTTGCTATCCTTACTTAACAAAAAGCCTCTTCTCCCATGGCAAATACAAGCCCATACAATCTATCCACACATTAATGAGAAGTCCTCCCACAACAATAGGCGAGATCCGTTTATCAGCCGAGAGGAAGAAAGAGCAGACAACCCAACTCCCTTTCATGGGATTTCAATCACTAAACCCTATTCTGTTTTATCAACAATTAATCTCCTTTTAAGGCCTCAGACTTGAATAGGACAAACAACCACACGGTATTCAGCGCCACACAATATGCGGCCACTCTGAGAGAAACAACACCAACGCTGCCTCAGAAAACAACAAAGGTATGTGAGGAGTCAAAGAAGAAGAGAAGAAGAAGGAGAGAGTGGGAAAATGAGATACAGAGAGGAATGACATCGTTCCGAAAAACAGGCGGCTGCACCGCTCCGCTGTGCGTGTAATTTCTTCGGCTCAAGAAGCGGCAAATAAACAGCCGTCTTGTTTTTGGCTCCCAACACCTGTGTTATTTCTGCACCGCCAGCAGCAGTGGAAGCAAATGGCTTGTGAATAGATGTGGAAGTTCTCCTTTTGTCCTCAGACTGCTGAAAAGATGTAGGATTTCTCCTCAGATATACAGTACTGCTGCCAAGCATAATAGGACATGAGAATTCAGGCAAAAAAAAGAAAGCACATTAACATGAGGTGTCCCATGAGGATATTTTTGCATTTCCATTTCAAAGGATGTAAAACATGTAATTTTTCTTAAACTACCTTAGAGTAGAAATATGCACAACGCTTTGTTTCAAGGGCGTAGATTTCATCTCAACATTGGTAGGGACACAACAACCCTGCTGACCCTCCAAAACAAATGGAGACTTTTTAATGCCGTCAACCAAATGGTTTATTAACATATAAGATCTGAATTTACATTCAGGAATTCCCAAAGGCAAATGTAATATATGTACATGTGTTGAATTTCTATGTACGAAGTATGTGTACATATGAAGTAAAATCATGTATGTATTTAAAATATAGCCTATATATGTAAAAACTTCATATGAAACCTGTTAAAAATTGGAACAATATCATATGTTGCCATATGTGTCTGGCCGATAGAAACGTGTTTTGTTATGTCTGTATATATTATAGACATATATTACATAAAGATATTTCCATCCCAAAGCCTGTCAGTATCTATTCATATTAAATAGGTGGGAAAAAAAGGTAGAAATATCTGTTTGAATTTAATAAATTCTTCAGGAAATCCTATACAAACATATAGAGTAATCATAAGCATGTTGTTTTAATTGAGTTGCATTTTAATATAAGTATTTCATGTATGTTATCAACTTATATCTTCATATATACAGAGGATGTATATATGTCATATATGTTAAATAATATATCCTCTTATACATGAAAAATATGTTAAATCATTCTTAATGTAGGGACATATGTCATAAGTCATACTATACTGAGGCATAAAAATGTCTTAGTATGGTGACGCATGTAGCTGTAAAAAAAAGTTATATTTTTTTAGGCATAAAAACGTCATAGTATAGTAAGGCAAAAAAATGTAAAAAAAAAAAAAAAAGTCATAGGGATGTAAGACATACAAACGTCATAGTATAATAAGGCAAAAAAAAGTCAAAAAACGTCATAGCATAGTATTGCAAAAAATGTCAAAAAAACGTCATAGTATAGTAAGGCAAAAAATTGTCGAAAAAACGTCACGGTATGCTAAGGCATAAAAACGTCATAGTATTATATGGCAAATAAATGTCAAAAAAGGTCATAGTTTAGTATGGCAAAAAAATATCAAAAGACATCATTGTATGGTAAGGCGTATAAACGTCATAGTATAATAAGGCGTGAAAACGTCATAGTATAGTGAGGCAGAAAGATTTTGGAAAAATTCATAGTATAGTAAGGCAAAAAAAAGTCAAAAAACTTTATAATATAGTATGGGAAAAGAAAGTCAAAAAACATCATAGTATAGTAAGGCGTATAAACCTCATAGTATAGTAAGCTAGAAAGACATCATAGTATAGTAAGGTAGAAAATGGCAAAAAACGTCAAAGTATAGTAAGGCAAAAAAACCTCGAAAAACATAATAGTATAGTAAGGCACATAAACGTCATACTATATTATTACAAAAAATTTGCAAAAGATGTCATAGTATATTAAGGCATAGAAATGTCATAGTATAGTAGGGCAAGAAATGTCAAAAAACGTCATATTATAGTAAGACGAAAAAATGTCAATAAACATCATAGTATAGTAAGACACATAAACATCATAGTATAGTAAGGCAAAAAAGTCAAAAAAGATCATAGTATAGTAAAGCACAAAAATGTCAAAAAAAGATCATAATATAGTAAGGCAAAAAAATATCAAAAAGCGTCATAGTATAGTATGGCAAGAAAATGTAAAAAAAACTCATACTATAGTAAGGCATATGAACGTAATACTGTAATATTGCAAAAAAATCTCAAAAAACGTCATAGTATAGTGAAGCAAAAAAAAGTCAAAAAATGTCATAGTATAGTAGGGCAAAAAAATGTCAAAAAACGTCAAAGGATAGTTAGGCTAAAACATGTCAAAAAACATCATAATATAGTAAGGCGTATAAATGTCATACTATAGAAAGGCAAAAAAATGGCAAAAAACATCATAATATAGTAAGGCGTATAAACGTCATACTATAGAAAGGCAAAAAAATGGCAAAAAACGTCATAGTATAGTTAAGCTAAAAAATATAAAAAAACATTATAGTATAGTATGGCAAAAAAATGGCAAAAAACATCATAGTATGGTATGGGAAAAGAAAGTCAAAAAACATCATGGTATAGTATGGCAAAGAAATGTCAATAAAAATCATAGTATAATAAGGCGTATAAGTCATAGTATAGTATGGTAAAAAAAAATGTCAGAAAACGTCATGGTATAGTATTGCAAAAAAATGTCAAAAAACGTCATAGTATAGTAAGGCGTATGAACGTCATAGTATAGTAAGGCAAGAAAATGTCAGAAGACGTCATATTATAGTGAGGAATATAAACGTCATAGTATAGTAAGGCAAAAAGGTGTCATAGTATATTAAGGCTAAAAAATGTCAAAAAACGTCATAGTATGGCAAAAAAATGTCAAAAAACGTCATAGTATAGTATGGCAAAAAACATCATAGTATAGTAAGGCGTATAAACATCATCGTATAATAAAGCAAAAAAAATGGCAAAAAACATCATAGTATGGCAAAAAAAATGGCAAAAAACGTCCTATTATAGTATGGCAAAAATATGTCAAAAAACATGGTAGTATAGTAAGGCATATTAACTTCATGGTATAGTATGGCAAAAAAATGGCAAAAAATTTCATAGTATAGTATGGCAAAAAGATATCAAAAAACGTCATAGTAAAGTAGGGCGTATAAACGTCATGGTATAATATGGCAAAAAAGTGTCAAAAAACGTCATACTATAATAAGGCATAAAAATGACAAAAAACGTCATAGGATAGTATAGCATAAAAATGTCAAAAAAACGTCATAGTATAGTATGGCATAAAATGTCAAAAAAAACATCATAGTATATTAAGGCATGAAAAGGTCATAAAAACGTCATAGTATGGTAAGGCATCAAATAAAATTCTATTGTAAGGCATAAAAATGATAAAACAAAATGACATAGTATAGTATGGAATAAAAATGTCAAAAAACATCATAGTATAGTATGGCATAAAATGTCAAAAAACGTCATGGTATATTAAGGCATAAAGGGTCATAAAAACGTCATAGTATGCTAAGGCATCAAATAAAATTCTATTGTAAGGCATAAAAATGTAAAAAAAAAAAAACATCATAGTACAATAGTGCATAAAAATATTTTAAAAAACGTCATACTACATTATAGCATGAAACGTCAAAAAAACATCATAGTATATTAAGGTATAAAAGATCATAAAAACGTCGTAGTATGGTAAGGACTAAAACAACATAGTACAGTTAGGCATAAAAATGACAAAAAAGGTCATAGTATAGTATGGCATAAAAATGTCAAAAAACGTCATAGTATAGTATGGCATAAAATGTCAAAAACACATCATGGTATATTGACGCATAAAAGGTCATAAAAACGGCATAGTATGGTAAAGCATAAAATGAAATTGTATTGTAAGGCATAAAAATGTCAAAAAACGTCATAGTGTAGTATGGCATAAAATGTCAAAAACAACATAGTATATTAATGCATAAAAGGTCATGAAAACATTATAGTATGGTAAGTCATCAAATGAAATTCTATTGTAAGGCATAAAAATGTAAAAAACGTCATAGTATAGTATGGCATAAAATGTCCAAAAAACATCATAATATATTAACGCATAAAAGGGTCATAAAAACGGCATAGTATGGTAACTCATCAAATGAAATTGTATTGTAAGGCATAAAAATGACAAAAAATGTCATAGTATAGTATGGAATAAAAATGTCAAAAAACATCATAGTATAGTATGGCATAAAATGTCAAAAAAACATCATAGGATATTAAGGTATAAAAGATCATAAAAACGTCATAGTATGGTAAGGAATAAAACAACATAGAAAAGTTAGGCATGAAAATGACAAAAAAACATTGTAGAATAGTGTGGCATAAAAATGTCAAAAACGTCATAGTATATTAACGCATAAAAGGTCATAATATGGCAAAAAAATGGCAAAAAACATCATAGTATAGTATGGCATAATATGTCAAAAACACATCATGGCATATTGACGCATAAAAGGTCATAATATGGCAAAAAAATGGCAAAAAACATCATAGTATAGTATGGCATAATATGTCAAAAACACATCATGGCATATTGACGCATAAAAGGTCATAATATGGCAAAAAAATGGCAAAAAACATCATAGTATAGTATGGCATAATATGTCAAAAACACATCATGGCATATTGACGCATAAAAGGTCATAATATGGCAAAAAAATGGCAAAAAACATCATAGTATAGTATGGCATAATATGTCAAAAACACATCATGGCATATTGACGCATAAAAGGTCATAATATGGCAAAAAAATGGCAAAAAACATCATAGTATAGTATGGCATAATATGTCAAAAACACATCATGGCATATTGACGCATAAAAGGTCATAATATGGCAAAAAAATGGCAAAAAACATCATAGTATAGTATGGCATAATATGTCAAAAACACATCATGGCATATTGACGCATAAAAGGTCATAATATGGCAAAAAAATGGCAAAAAACATCATAGTATAGTATGGCATAATATGTCAAAAACACATCATGGCATATTGACGCATAAAAGGTCATAATATGGCAAAAAAATGGCAAAAAACATCATAGTATAGTATGGCATAATATGTCAAAAACACATCATGGCATATTGACGCATAAAAGGTCATAATATGGCAAAAAAATGGCAAAAAACATCATAGTATAGTATGGCATAATATGTCAAAAACACATCATGGCATATTGACGCATAAAAGGTCATAATATGGCAAAAAAATGGCAAAAAACATCATAGTATAGTATGGCATAATATGTCAAAAACACATCATGGCATATTGACGCATAAAAGGTCATAATATGGCAAAAAAATGGCAAAAAACATCATAGTATAGTATGGCATAATATGTCAAAAACACATCATGGCATATTGACGCATAAAAGGTCATAATATGGCAAAAAAATGGCAAAAAACATCATAGTATAGTATGGTATAAAATGTTAAAAAAACATCATAGTATATTAACACATAAAAGGTCATGAAAATGTCATAGTATGGTAAGGCATCAAATGAAATTGTATTGTAAGGCATAAAAATGTCAAAAAACGTCATAGTATGGTAAGGCATAAAATGAAATTGTATTGTAAGGCATAAAAATGTCAAAAAACGTCATAGTATAGTATGGCATAAAATGTAAAAAAAACATCATAGTACATTAAGGCATAAAGGGTCATAAAAACGTCATGGTATGGTAAGGCATCAAATGAAATTCTATTGTAAGGGATAAAAATGACAAAAAACGTCATAGTATAGTATGGCATAAAATGTCAAAAAAAACATCATCGTATATTAAGGTATAAAAAGGGTCATACACAAAAGATATTCCTAACCAGGACTTGAATCATCGACCCCTGGAATGAAAGGCAACACTTGTAACCAATGTGCTACCCTCAACTGTAACAGTAAGCCACATTTAAGAAAACTTTACAAACCTCAGAGTATAGTGAAACACATAGACGTCATAGTATAGTATGGCAAAAAAATTGCGAAAAACATCATAGTATGGCAAGTCAAAAAAATGTGAAAAAACGTAATATTTTAGCAAGTCATAAAAAGGTCATACAAACAAGTCATTCCTGAACAGGACTTGAACCACTGACCCATGGCATGAAAGACTACAATTCTAACCACTGTACTACCCTCAATTGTAGCAATCAGCCATGTTAAAGTAGACTTTACAAACGTCAGAGTATGGTGAAACACAAAGACGTCATGGTATAGTAAGGCAAGAAATGTCAAAAAATGTTATAGTATAGTATGGCAAGAAAATGTCAAAAAAACATCATAGTATAGTGAGGCTAAAAAATGTTAAAAAAATTAATATTTTAGCAAGGCATAAAAAGGTCAACACACAAAATAATCCTAACCCAGACTTGAACCATCGACCTTTGGAAGGAAAGATAACACCGCTAACCACTGTACTACACTCAACCATAGCAGTTAGCCATATTTAAGTAAACTTTACAAACGTCAGAGTATAATGAAACACATAGACGTCACAGTATAGTAAGGCAGGAATTGTCAAAAAAGGTCATAGTATAGTATGGCAAAAAAATGTCAAAAAACATCATAGTATAGTAAGGCAAAAAAATGTCAAAAAACATAATATTTTAGCAAGGCATAAAATGGTCATAAACACAAGGTATTCCTAACCAGGACTTGAACCATCGACCTATGCAAGGAAAGGCAACACTTCTAACCACTGTACTACCCTCAACCATAGCAGTTAGCCAAATTTAAGTAAACTTTACAAATGTCAGAATATAATGAAACACATAGCCGTCACAGTATAGTAAGGCAGGAAATGTCAACAAAGGTCATACTATAGTATGGCAATAAAATGTCAAAAGATGTCATTGTATAGTAAGGCAAAAAAAGTTCATACACACAAGGTATTCCTAACCCAGTCTTGAACCATCAAACCATGGCATGAAAGGGAACACCTCTAACCACTGTACTATCCTCGACTGTAATGGAAGCCATGTTAAGATAAACTGTAGAAACGTCAGAGTATAGTGAGACACAGGCGTCGTAGTATAGTAAGGCAAAAATATGTCAAAAAACGTCATAGTATACTATGGCAAAAAAATAGAAAAAAAAATCATAGTATGATAAGGCTAAAAAATGTCAAAATATGTAATATTTTAGCAAGGCATGAAAAGGTCAACACACAAGATATTCCTAAACAAGACTTGAACCATCAACCTTTGCAACGCCAGGCAACACTTCTAACCACCGTACTTCCCTCACCGGTAGCAGTTAGCCGTATTTAAGTAAACTTTACAAACGTCAGAGTATGATGAAACACATAGACGTCATAGTATTGTAGGGCAAGAAATGGCAAAAAAGGTAATAGTATAGTATGGCAAAAAAATGTCAAAACACATCATAGTATATTGACGCATAAAAGGTCATAAAAACGTTATACTATGTTAAGGCATCAAATGAAATTGTATTGCAAGTCATAAAAATGTCAAGGAACCTCATAGTATAGTATAGAATAAAATGTGAAAAAAACATCATAGTATATTAACGCATAAAAGGTCATAAAAACGTCATAATATGGTAAGTCATCAAATGAAATTGTATTACAAGGCATGACAATGTCAAAGATCATCATAGTATAGTATGGCATGAAAATGTCAAAAAACGTCATAGTATAGTATGGCATAAAAATGTCAGAAAACGTCAAAGTATATTATGGGATAAAATGTCATAAAAACATTATAGTATGGTAAGGAATAAATCAACATAGTACAGTAAGGCATAAACATGAAAAAAAACGTCATAGTATAGTATGGCATAAAAATGTCAGAAAACGTCAAAGTATATTATGGGATAAAATGTCATAAAAACATTATAGTATGGTAAGGAATAAATCAACATAGTACAGTAAGGCATAAACATGAAAAAAAACGTCATAGTATAGTATGGCATAAAATGTCAAAAAAACATCATAGTATATTAAGGCATAGAGGGTCATAAAAACATCATAGTATGGTAAGGCATCAAATGAAATTCTATTGTAAGGCATAAAAATGACAAAAAACGTCATAGTGTAGTATGCAATAAAATGTCAAAAAAACATCATAGTATATTAAGGCATAAAGGGTCATAAAAACGTCATAGTATGGTAAGGCATCAAATGAAATTGTATTGTAAGGCATAAAAATGTCGAAAAAAACGTCATAGTATAGTATGGCATAAAAATGTCAGAAAACGTCAAAGTATATTATGGGATAAAATGTCATAAAAACATTATAGTATGGTAAGGAATAAATCAACATAGTACAGTAAGGCATAAACATGAAAAAAAACGTCATAGTATAGTATGGCATAAAATGTCAAAAAAACATCATAGTATATTAAGGCATAGAGGGTCATAAAAACATCATAGTATGGTAAGGCATCAAATGAAATTCTATTGTAAGGCATAAAAATGACAAAAAACGTCATAGTGTAGTATGCAATAAAATGTCAAAAAAACATCATAGTATATTAAGGCATAAAAGGTCATAAAAACGTCATAGTATGGTAAGGCATCAAATGAAATTGTATTGCAAGGCATCAAAATGACAAAAAAAGTCATAGCATAGTATGGCATAAAAATGTCAA
>NW_019175021.1:0-110 GCF_002260705.1 Seriola dumerili | reverse complement strand
TTTTGGTGTGTGGGGGAATTATGGAGTTTTCATTGGATGGTTTTGTGACCAGTCCATCTTTGGCGAAAATGGATAAATGCAGAAAAGCAGACCTGTTGATTGTAGCAAAT
>NW_019175020.1:0-156 GCF_002260705.1 Seriola dumerili | reverse complement strand
GTCATAATATAGTATGGCATAAAATTGTCATAAAACCTCATAGTACAGTAATAAGTAATATTGAAAAAATTGAAAAAAAATTTCATACTATAATAAGGCATAAAACATCATAGAAGGGTAAGGCATAAAATTGGAAAAAAATGTCATAGTATAGTA
>NW_019175019.1:0-105 GCF_002260705.1 Seriola dumerili | reverse complement strand
TTCAATCTTCTTCTTGATGTACTGGACTGTTTCCTGATTAGTCTGTGAGTCACTTCCTGTCTGTGTCATCAGACCTCTTAGGAGAGTCTGATTGGTCTGCAGTGA
>NW_019175018.1:0-102 GCF_002260705.1 Seriola dumerili | reverse complement strand
TATCGCCCATCCCTGTTGATGGAGGCAGGGGTCATGAATGAATGACCCCTGCCTCCATCAACGAGCCAGATGCTGTGCAGGTACAGGTGCAAGATGTAAAAG
>NW_019175017.1:0-107 GCF_002260705.1 Seriola dumerili | reverse complement strand
GGATGGCTTGATTTCTTCGCTGAGTGATTTGCGGGGACCTAGGTAGAGTGACAGTGTGTTTGGGGCAGCTGGTCTGGGCAGGGGGGGATAATGTTCTTCTGGGATGG
>NW_019175016.1:0-161 GCF_002260705.1 Seriola dumerili | reverse complement strand
CGTGAAACATTATCAAAATTACACAGAATTTGTTTTTGCTGTATACTTAATTAACCTGGAACACTACAATATTTTTTCAGAATTTGTCTTAATTTTAATGACAACAGCTGACAATACAATCTAAACTCAAGGTCCTCTTACACTGGCCACATCACTGACCA
>NW_019175015.1:0-110 GCF_002260705.1 Seriola dumerili | reverse complement strand
AACATTCAAAATATATATATTTAAGAAAGGGAATTATTTCGAAAAATATCATTAATTGTTAGATTTCAAGCTTTTTGAAAAACAGGAAGTGATTTATTTGAGTTTGTTGT
>NW_019175014.1:0-345 GCF_002260705.1 Seriola dumerili | reverse complement strand
TATATATACAATAAAAAATAATAATTAAAAATACACATTTTTTTCCCTTGTAGACCTGGTGCACGAGGAGCTCCACTGCCTGCCAGGGCCATCCTGTCCATGGGCGGGCTGAGCCACGGCGTGATCAGAGTGAACACAGAGGACAAAAACTCTGCGCTCACCGTTCAGGATGTGGGCCACATCATGCCTGGAGGTTAGCAACTGCAGTTGGTTCTAATTGGCGCAGCTTAAGTGCAGCAGCTGCCACATTTACTGTGCATTATTAACCTCATCTTTGTTCACCGCCCCCTACAACATCAGAATGCAGGGTCCTAAACAAACTGTACGTAATGTGTGTGTTGTGAA
>NW_019175013.1:223696-228737 GCF_002260705.1 Seriola dumerili | reverse complement strand
AGTTTTCATAGTATAGTATGGCATAAAAATTCTCAAAAATGTCATAGTGTAGTATGGCAAACAATGTCAAAAAACATCATAGTATAGTATGGCGCAAAATTCTCAAAAAATGTCACAGTATAGTATGCCATAAAGTTGTCATAGTATAGTGAGGCATAAAGATGTCAAAAAACATCATACAATAATATGGCATAAAATTCTCAAAAACGTCATANTAAAGTTGTCGTCGTATAGTATTACATAAAAATGTCAAAAAAGTCATAGTATAATATGGCATAAAATTCTGAAAAACGTCATAGTATAGTATGGCAAAAAAATTCTCCAAAACGTCATAGTATAATATGGCATAAAATTCTCAAAAAACCTCATAATATAGTATGCCATAAATTTGTCATAGTATAGTATGGCAAAAAATTCTCAAAAAACCTTATAGTATAGTATGCCATAAAGTTGTCGTAGTATAGTGAGGCATAAAAATGTCAAAAAACATCATACAATAATATGGCATAAAATTCTCAAAAACGTCATAGTATAGTATGCCATAAATTTGTCGCCGTTTAGTATGGCATAAAAATGTCAAAAAACGTCATAGTTTAGTATGGCAAAAAATACTCAGAAAACATCATAGTGTAATGTGCCATAAAGTTTTCATAGTATAGTATGCCATAAATTTGTCGCCGTTTAGTATGGCATAAAAATGTCAAAAAACGTCATAGTTTAGTATGGCAAAAAATACTCAGAAAACATCATAGTGTAATGTGCCATAAAGTTTTCATAGTATAGTATGCCATAAAGTTATCATAGTATAGTATAGCAAAAAATTCTCAAAAAACATCATAGTATAATATGCCATAAAGTTTTCATAGTATAGTATGGCATAAAAATTCTCAAAAACGTCATAGCATAGTATGGCAAAAAATGTCAAAAAACATCATAGTATAGTATGGCGCAAAATTCTCAAAAAACCTCATAGTATAATGTACCATAAAGTTGTCATATTATAGTGAGGCATAAAGATGTCAAAAAACGTCATAGTATAATATGGCATTAAATTCTCAAAAATGTCATAGTATAATATGGCATTAAATTCTCAAAAACGTCATAGTATAGTATGTCATAAAGTTGTCATAGTATAGTATGGCATAAAAATGTCAAAAAACGTCATAGTTTAGTATGGCAAAAAATTCTCAGAAAACATCATAGTGTAATTTGCCATAAAGTTTTCATAGTATAGTATGGCATAAAAATTCTCAAAAACGTCATAGCATAGTATGGCAAAAAATGTCAAAAAACATCATAGTATAGTATGGCGCAAAATTCTCAAAAAACCTCATAGTATAATGTACCATAAAGTTGTCATATTATAGTGAGGCATAAAGATGTCAAAAAACGTCATAGTATAATATGGCATTAAATTCTCAAAAATGTATTATACTGTGACGTTTTTTGACATCTTCATGCCTCACTATACTATATAGTATATATATTTGACGTATATAGTATAGTGAGGCATGAAGATGTCAAAAAACGTATGGCAAAAAATGTCAAAAAACGTCATAGTTTAGTATGGCAAAAAATTCTCAGAAAACATCATAGTGTAATTTGCCATAAAGTTTTCATAGTATAGTATGGCATAAAAATTCTCAAAAACGTCATAGCATAGTATGGCAAAAAATGTCAAAAAACATCATAGTATAGTATGGCGCAAAATTCTCAAAAAACCTCATAGTATAATGTACCATAAAGTTGTCATATTATAGTGAGGCATAAAGATGTCAAAAAACGTCATAGTATAATATGGCATTAAATTCTCAAAAATGTCATAGTATAATATGGCATTAAATTCTCAAAAACGTCATAGTATAGTATGTCATAAAGTTGTCATAGTTTAGTATGGCAAAAAATTCTCAGAAAACATCATAGTATAATATGCCATAAAGTTGTCATAGTATGGTATGGCATAAAAATTCTCAAAAACGTTGTAGTATAGTATGGCAAAAAATTCTCAGAAAACATCATAGTATAATATGCCATAAAGTTGTCATATTATAGTGAAGCATAAAAATGTCGAAAAACGTCACAGTATAGTATGGCAAAAAATTCTCAAAAAATGTCACAGTATAGTATGCCATAAAGTTGTCATAGTATAATGAGGCTTAAAGATGTCAAAAAACATCATAGAATAATATGGCATAAAATTCTCAAAAACGTCATAGTATATTATGGCAAAAAATTCTGAAAAACATCATAGTATAGTATGGCAAAAAATTCTCAAAAACGTCATAGTATAGTATGCCGTAAAGTTGTCATAGAATAGTGAGGCATAAAAATGTCAAAAAACATCATAGTATAGTATGGCAAAAAATTCTCAAAAACGTCATAGTATATTATTGCAAAAAATTCTCAAAAAACCTCAGTATAGTATGCCATAAAGTTGTCATAGTATAGTATGGCAAAAAATTCTCAAAAAACCTTATAGTATAGTATGCCATAAAGCTGTCATAGTATAGTGAGGCATAAAGATGTCAAAAAACCTTATGGTATAGTATACCATAAAATTGTTATAGTAAAGTAAGGCATAAAAATGTCAAAAAACGTCATAGTATAGTATGCCATAAAGTTGTCATAGTATAGTAAGGCATAAAAATGTCAAAAAACCTCATGGTATAGTATACCATAAAATTGTTATAGTAAAGTAAGGCATAAAAATGTCAAAAAACGTCATAGTATAGTATGGCAAAAAAATCTCAAAAACGTCATAGTATAGTATTGCAAAAAATTCTCAAAAACATCATAGTATAGTATGCCATAAACTTGTCATAGTATAGTAAGGCATAAAAATGTCAAAAAACGTCACAGTATAGTAAGGCATAAAAATGTAAAAAAACGTCATAGTATAGTATGGCATAAAAATGTCGGTTACAGTTGTCAATTAACCTATTGTGCATGTCACTGGACATGAAAACCCATGCAGTCACAGGGATATAATGCAAACTCCAGAAAGAAAGGGTGAAGGCTGGGATTTGAACTCACAACCTTCGCAATATGAAGCATCAGCATCAGAGAAAGGAAAGTGTCACAGTGTATTGAGGCATAAAAATGTCAAAAAACGTCATAGTATAATATGGCATAAAAATCTCAAAAACGCCATAGTATAGTAAGGCATAAAAATTTAGAAAAATGTCATAGTATAGTAAGGCATAAAAATGTCAAATAATGTTGTACTGAATGAAAACATCATAGTACAGTAAGGCATATAGTGAGGCATAAAAACTTCAAAAAACATCATTGTATAATATGAGGCATAAAACGTCATAGTATAGTATGGAATAAAAATACCAAAAGATTTTTTATGGCATAACCTGATGCTTCATATTGCGAAGGTTGTGAGGGTGAGAATCCCAGCCTTCACCCTTCTTTCTGGAGTTTGCATTATATATCCCTGTGACTGCATGGGTTTTCATGTCCAGTCATGACATGCACAATAGGTTAATTGACAACTGTAACCGACATTTTTATGCCATACTATACTATGACGTTTTTTTACATTTTTATGCGTTACTAATACTGTGACGTTTTTTTGACATTTTTATGCTTAACTATACTATGACAAGTTTTATGGCATACTATACTATGATGTTTTTGAGAATTTTTTGCAATACTATACTATGACGTTTTTGTGGATTTTTTTGCCATATCTATACTATGACGTTTTTTGAACATTTTTATGCCTTACTTTACTATAACAATTTTATGGTATACTATACCATAAGGTTTTTTTGACATCTTTATGCCTTCACTATACTATGAAAGCTTTATTGGCATACTATACTTAGAGGTAGTTTTTTCGAAATTTTTTGCCAATACCTCGTATACTATGACAACTTTATGCATACTATACTGAAGGTTCTATCTTGAGAATGTTTTTTGCAATAATATACTATTGACTTTTGAGAATTTTTTGCCATAGTATACTATGATTTTTTTGACATTTTATATGCCTCACATAATCTATGGACCAACTTACGAGCATACCTATACTATTATAATCGTTTTGCTCTACGAGAACTTTTATTTATGCAGTAATTTTTGCACTTAATATACTAGTATCGTTATTTTTTGACGAATTATGGTACATATTATTCTATGATGTTTTTTGACATCTTTAAGCCTCATTATACTATGACACACTTTTTATGGGCCATACGACTATATCTGTGACATTTTTTTGAGAATTATTGCGCCATACATATACTATGACGTTTTTTGACATTGTTTGACCAATACTATACTATGACATTTTTGAGATTTTTTTTGCGCCATACTAATCACTAACACGTTTTTGAGAATTTTATGCCACTACCATACTATTGACAATTTTATGGCATATTTGCATTATATATGATGTTTTCTGAGAATTTTTTTGGCCATACTAAACTATGACAACTTTTATGACATACGCTATACTATGAGTTTTTGAGAAAATTTTAAATGCCATATTATACTTATGACAATTTTGAGAATTTAATGCCGATATTATACTATGACGTTTTTTGACAATCTTTATGCCCTCACTACTAAGGATATGAACAACTTTAATGGTACATCTTAATACTGAGGTTTTTCGAGAATTTTGCGGCCAATAACTATACTATGATGTTTTTTGAATTTATTGCCCATACTATGCGTATGACGTTTTTGAGAATTTTAATTATGCATACTAATATCTATGAAAACTTTATTGGCAAATTACACTTATTGATTGTTTCTGAGAATCTTTTGCCATACTAAAACTATGACGTTTTTTTGACATTTTATGCGCCATACTATAACTTTATACAACTTATGACATACCTATTACATGATGAGCGGCTTATTATATAGACATTTATGAATTTATACGTGTGCAATTGAGGTTATTCATTATCTATGACGTTTTTTTTGACATCTTTATGCCTCACTAAATATGACAACTGTATGCGATAACATATATACTATGACGGTTTTTTGAGAATTTTTGCGCCAATACTAACATAACTTA
>NW_019175013.1:146314-223671 GCF_002260705.1 Seriola dumerili | reverse complement strand
TATTACTATGAATTCTTGGGAGTTTTTATGCCTTCCTGTACTATGAAGTTTTTCGAAATTTTAATACCTTTACTATACTGTGACATTATTTGACATTTTCATGCCTTACTATACTATTGACGTTTTCTTGCCTTACCGTATACTATGACGTTATTACATCAGAGAAAGGAAAGTGTCACAGTGTATTGAGGCATAAAAATGTCAAAAAACGTCATAGTATAATATGGCATAAAAATCTCAAAAACGCCATAGTATAGTAAGGCATAAAAATTTAGAAAAATGTCATAGTATAGTAAGGCATAAAAATGTCAAATAATGTTGTACTGAATGAAAACATCATAGTACAGTAAGGCATATAGTGAGGCATAAAAACTTCAAAAAACATCATTGTATAATATGAGGCATAAAACGTCATAGTATAGTATGGAATAAAAATACCAAAAGATTTTTTATGGCATAAAAAACGTCATAGTATAGTAAGGCAAGAAAACGTCATAGTATAGTAAGGCATGAAAATGTCAAATAATGTCACAGTATAGTAAGGTATTAAAATTTCGAAAAACTTCATAGTACAGGAAGGCATAAAAACTCCCAAAAATGTCATAGTATAGTAAACAATAAAAGCGTCATAGTATATTAAGGCATAAAAACGTCATAGTATAGTAAGGCATAAAAATGTCTAAAAATGTCATAGTATAGTAAGGCATACAAGTGTTAAAAAACATAGTAGTAGTAGTAGTAGTATATAGTATTAAAGTATACTATAAAAATGTTAAAAAAATGTCAAAGAATTTTGTATAGCATAAAAAACGTCATAGTATAGTAAGGCATGCAAATTTTGAAAAACTTCATACCTGAAGGCATAAAAACATCATAGTATAGTAAGGCATAAAAATTTCATTGTATAGCAAAGCATGAAATATCATAAAATAATAAGACCTAAAAATGTCAAAAATTGTATTTATTAAAATTTCGTAGTATAGTATAGTCATATAATATAGTATAGTATGGCATGAAAATTTCAAAAAACATCATAGTATAGTAAAGCATAAAAAAATCATAGTATAGTTAGGCATAAAAACATAATTCTATAGTAGGGCATAAAATGTCATAGTATAATAAGGCACAAATAGACATTCAGGGAAGGTGGTGTGTATTCAGTGTTTTATTAAACCATTCCATATACAAAACTTAATCCACATAAGTTACAATTTATACATACAACTGTAGATATACATGTGTAACATAATGCTAAAGCTGAATAAATAACCTCAATAATATTCAAACAGCTTGTTTCAAATTTACATTCTGCTCATTCATTTGGGCATAAATACACATAGTCACGCCCCCTTGAATAGTGTTTGACTGGAGAGTATGAAGAGAGTTGTCTGCTTTACTTTCACCATTACTGTCATAAATAAAATAAAAATCTGTAGGAAACTGTTATCCACACTGTTAATGACCTGTCAGAAAAAGAACATAAGGCAAGATGAGCATGCTTCCCTTTTAACCCAACAAAGCTTGGAAAAGAACTACAGGCAGTCATTTTACTCCGACCCCTGAAAAACAGATGCTTCACAGCTGCAACTAGCTGGTTCGACTGTGGTAAAGTTTAGTTAGTATGTCTGCTTAGAGGTTCACTAACACACATACTGACATCTACCACTGTCTCTCTAGCTAAAGTAGTGCTGGGGAATGGAGAATACTTCACTTTGATATAACTTCTTTCAGCAAAGAAGCACCACAATAATCAAGTGATAGTGACACAGAAAAACCCACTAAATATCAGTCTACCTGTAGTGGTAGAGCTCATAACTTGATAAAATAAATCTGTAAATATTTGCAGTTTTGTTTTTGCTTTGTACTCCAGCCAGCAGACTAGGTTTGAAATGAAAACAAGCTCTAGTTCAGGGGTTTACCAACCGTTTGTGGCTTGTAAACCTTTGAAATGAAGTGTTGTCTGTTTGTGTTCCCTCATTCCAGGTTACTGCCTGCTCAAAATACAAAACAGCAGCTAAACCACATTCCTTCTCAGCTTGTTTAATTTGAAGAATTTTTAAAAGCCAGAAGAGGAGACTGCTTGCAGTATTTTTAAAAGAAGCAAATATTCTAAAGAAAAGTTTGAGAAAATAGATACAATTTTGTGTAACAGAAATATTTTCTCTCTTCCTCATGCTCATATGTGACCCTTTATCTTGAGACACTTTGGGGGTGCCACACAGAATGGGAACCACTGCACTATGAAGTCCTGACTTTCAACAATCCAATATGGATGTAAATGTCCAATGGATGTGAGCTCAACGTCTGCACTTTAATTTGACAGTCAGTTTCACTTGAAATCTAGTGTGCTGGAGTAGAGTAGATATCACCATCCAAATACTCACTGCAGGGTAAATACTGAACACGATGTGTAGGTTTGGACAGTACTAAGAATATCTCATACAACAAAACACACAAAGACGTAAAAACAAATGGATGCAATAGTCCTCTGTTGTAACATCAGTCCCTCAGATGCAGAAACAGTCCAAACAGTGAAAAAACAGAGTGTGATGTTATCTTGGCACAGACCAGTTAAAAGTCCACATTAGAAAAAAAAAGCAAGTCAGGTCAGTTACTGCAAGGCCTCTTTACTCATAGAGTCCCAACCTTCACCCTCTTTGGAATTTCTATAATTTCAACCCCGCTGAGTCGAAGGTGGTCGAATCTTTTGGCACAAAAATCAGTTAGTAACAGCATCTTATCAGCCTTGCAGATAAGCATGTAAGAAATGTTGCCAGAGAATATTGTCATAAATAACATGTTATGTAAGAGACTTTGATCCAGAGATTTTTAACTTCATAGGAAACCGGATGTTCTGGAGCATCGCATAAAAACATACAAATTCTGTACATTAACAGAGTTACAGTGGCAAGAAAAAGTATGTGAACCTATAAAAATAACCTGTTTTTCTGCATTGATTGGTCATAACATGTGATCTGATCTAAGTCACAAATGTAAACAAACATAGTGTCCCTACACTAATATTACACAAATAATTATAATATTTTGTGTCTTTATTGAACACACCCATTAAACATTCACAGTGCTGGTGGAAAAAGAAAGTGAACTCTTGGATTTGATAAGTGGTAAAACCTCCTTTGGTACCAATAACCTTAAACAAGCTCTTCCAGTAGCAGCTGATCAGACCTGTACAATGTTCAGGAGGAACTTTGGACCATTTTTCCTAAAAGAACTGCTCAGTCGTATTCTTAGGATGGCCTGGGCTCTGACTAGGCCACTCCATTTTGTTAATGCCATTAGCCAAGGGGTTCACACACTTGTTCCAGTCTAAATTGTCAGTGTTTGAATGTTTTCAATATGGACAAGACCAACAAAATGATTTGTGTCTTATTAGTTGAAATAGAGTGTGTTTGTGCATAATTGTAACTTGGATGAAGATCTCACTGTATTTTAGGACAAATTTATACGTAAATGGAGATCATTCCAAAAGGTTCACTTACTTGTTCTTGCCACTTTAAAAACAAATTCATTAAGATATTTTCTTAGTATGGCCTGTTTGTCCAGAGAGTGTGCTTACGTGTCGATCTGCAGTGCACATTTACAGAAGTGTGTGTACTCATCAGCTTGAAACCAGTGAATGGCTTTTGACCAGCTCAGGGCTGCCCTTCCTGTCTCTGTGCTCCAATCACATGAGGGTTGAACTGAGTGATGATGATGGTGATGTCATCACGGTACATGCGAGCCAGCTCCTCAGGCAGTGACAGCATTTTTGACAGCCTCTCGTGGTCCACTGTGCCAAACTCGTTGTTTCCTACTGCGTGACGCATCAAGTGGGTCGACACATTCTGATCCTCGAAAGCCGAAGACACACGAGCCTTCCTCTCTTCGAGAAGCCCCTGCATCTGTCCGAGGGTGACCCTGTAGCCTCCGACTTTGAGTGGCTGATGCTGGTGCACCCCTGTTAAATACTCCCCCACAATACGAACCACCTCTTGTCTGTGGAGGGTCTCCCAGAGGCCGTCAGAGCCGATCACCTGCAGGGACAGGCAGAGAAGAGTCCATAAACACATGAGAGTAATGTCAGATAAGCGCAGTTACTTACTGGAGTAGGCATGGCAAGGGGTTAGATCAGTACATGAGATTCATTACAAAACACCATATCCATTTTGGAAAATAGTGCCACTGGAAACTCAAAGAACCTTTTTTTTTTTTCGCAAATACAACCTTTGTCTGAAAAGGTCATTGAGTTCTCATTTCAAACCAACCAGAAAAAAACCATACAACATGAAATTATCAGCCCAGACGCAATACAGATAGTTTCATTTTGTAATTTGGGTTAGATCTCAAAATTAATTAGCTGTGAGCGATAAAATCTGCTGGTCATGGTTGTTATCAAACAGTGCATTCAATGTTTCCCATCTTAGAGTGAGAAGCCAAGTCTATAATGCGTCTTACTTTTATTCTAGTATTTTGTAGAGGGTCTCCATTTTGTCAAACAATTCAAAGATGTGTCGTGTTGTGCTCCACAGTTATGCTGGAGAAACAGTCTGCCAACCAAAGCTTTATAGGCAGTATTAAGAATGGGGACTTCATCTTCTTAAACTAAGAATCCCCTAATTATTTACTTTGGTAAATAATGTAATGCAGCCTTTATCTTTTGGTAACAGATATACAGAAGATATGCAAGTGATGAAACTGTGTTGCTGCTTCTTCTCTCACCAGGAAGCGATCCTGTGGTCGCAGTTTGTAGTATGTGATCTCAGGCTCAGCAGTCAGATAGGGTGGTGTGTGATAGTTGGGGGGGATAAACTTGGTGTGTTCGTTTTCATGGAGCTGATCAGGTCCAGACTCCAACACGCGCTTCTGCAATTCAATACTCCACTTGAACTTTACATCTCCGAATGCACGGAACGGCATGAGGAGGCCGAGCAGCCGGTCCTGATTTAACAAAGAAGAAAAAGAGGTTTTAATAAATGCTGTAATAACAACCACACTGACGACAAATTAGTAGGTGTAGTACCTGTCGTATAACTGTCTTTCTTTCTGATGGAGGATGTTCACCCCGAATCCGAGCCACCTCATCATCGTTCTGAGCGTTGTGGTCATTAGAGAGTGTGTGGGCGCTGAATGTACCATCCTCCTCCTGCACCCCCAACACTGCCCGAGCATCTCCTGCATTGGCTATAAACCTTTAGGAACAGAAAGGGGAGGAGCAAGAGCACAAAATTGCTTAAAATATTTGACAAGATATTTTACCTTTACAGAACAACTCTTTTACATCAGGAAATATCAGTTTTCTTAAAAATTATGTGTGTATTCATTCTCCGTACAGGTCTGATCCATCGATGTGAGCCACACAAGCCGTTGCTCCAGAAAAGGCCACTCTAAGAACCCAGTAGTGCAGGAAGGCATTCGGGTCTCCAACCTGCATGGCAAATTTACACTGTGAGCCTCCACACAGGATACATCAGGGGTATTTAATTAAAATTCAATTTGTAGAGTTTCCCTTTTCCTTCTTTTTTGTTAACTCCATTTCAGTCTTAAAAGTCTTAACCATTTTTATAATAAACACTCTCACTCTCAACACATCTTAATAAAAAAAACTTCCTTTACTCTTTCCTTCACTCTTATACCCTCTTGCCCCACTCCCCACTTATTTCCCCACTAATGTCTCATCCATAGACTGTACCGTCTGTTTTGGCTCCCTTCTGTGTGTCTCACTCACTGACTGGAGTTGTAAAGTTTGGCTGAGTAGCATCACATGACCAGTGCCATAAAGGCTACAAAAGCTGCGCGGGTTAAAATAGAAATGCTTCATCAAAACGTCATTATTCTCAATAATTTATAGGTTATAAGTGCCGGTCCGGATAGGATGGCATCTGGGTCCAGACCCGGACCACAGACCGCCTATTAGTGACCTTGGTGGTACATAGTTTAAATTACATGCAGGTCCAATGACACCTGAGCTCCTCTTTAGACCATTAAAGTTTAAATTTGGATGCTTACAGTTTTTACTCTGCTGCCATGAGGCAAAGGTGTTATTCAATATGTATCTTAAGAAACTCAGAACTCAAGTCCTGCACTCGGAACAAATTTAATGACATGCAATATGATTCAGACTTCACTATCAATGCTTGGGAAATATAATTCTTTAACAGTATAGGATTACAGTAGGCTATGAAAATGTACCTAGTGGAAGATGTGTGTGTGCATATTGTCATAGTGCACTGGCTTCAGGTAAGAATACTGTTAGTAAAGTAGCAGATAAAGCCTTGTGAGCTTCATTTACATGGATTTTACATTAATTCATGTTAAAAGTAGGTCCAAATGTAAAACAGGTAAATGAAAAATAAATGAGAACCATGGCAGCCCTAACGTCAAAACTTTATAAGTCTGTTGTAGTCTTAGATAAAGTTATTGAGGAGAACATCTGAGTTCCTCATTATAACAATATTCTTTTAGAGGACCTAGCTTCACTGTTTCACAGCACATAGTTCTGACCTGAGCCTCCAGAGAAATGTCATTGTCCAACCTCTTGAAGGCACTCAGGAGGGCCTCGCGGGTGTCTGGAACTTCGCCTGGGCTGAAAACAGACAGAGAGAGCAATATGTGTGAAGCAGAGGGAGGAAGCCAGAGGTCGAGAACAGAGACCAACAACAGCCCTATTGGCAAAACAACAGATGGGCCAGTGTGGGCTTGTTACATGGTACAGATGAAGAAACCAGGAAGTCCCGTTTAAAATGTTAGCAAAAGCTAAGAAACTGGGCAGCAATTTATACTCCACTACAGCAGGATTGGTCACAGCAAAGGGTCATAAGGTACATTATGAAAGATATTACATCTGCCATTTTTGATTGGTCAAAATAGTGCTTTGCACAAAGGCAAACACTAAGGTGTGGCAACACAGTGGTGTAACTGAAATGAAATAAAAGACATGCATTTTTTTGCGACAGCACTGCTGCTGAACCAAAAGGCCTTTAGACTCTGTCATATATCCTTCATTTTGTTGTCCAGCCCTCACCTGGTGAGATCTATTAACTCCTGCCAGTAGGTTCGGAGGCTATTGAAGTAGAGCTTCTGAGCCTCCCTGCTGAAGTAGTCATTGGGGTGTTTGTGCCACTGCAGGATGGGACTGAGGGCCCTGCCTGCCTCTACTGCTGCCTCGAGATCACACAGTGTGTTGTGGGGCAGCAGAGACACTGCTATGTAGTAAAACAACCTCTCACTCAGGGCCTGGCAGAGAGGAGGACAAGAAGAAAATAATGCTGATGAAACACATGATACACAAGCTAAAAAAAACAACATAGAATCCTCTGTATGCTAATACTGACAGCTGTTTACAGTTTATAGCCTGAAACTTTACAGAGCATGACGTTGTACCTTAGGTCATTATTACTCTGCCATACACAGTGGTAAATGTGACAGTAAATGTTTAATTATTGAGGAAAATACGATAATAATCTGATGACAAACGGATTTGAAATGTATGATTCATTTCCAGAGTATGAAATGAAAGTTCCAATTACTAAATTCCTGGATAACCTCTGATGACTAAATGGGAGAAGTTCTAATATGAATACTACTGTGAGTGAGACATCACTGGATGAGAAGTACTAATATAACATGCTAATTATCAAACAATTCAAGAATCTTTCAAATAAAATCAGAGTAAACAGAAAATTTAAATGTCAAGTAGCATATAGTAACACAGTCAGCTCTACCTGAGCGCAGGCACAGCCAGCATGGCCATCAAACACACCCAGCAGCATTCCTCGTGTCTGCAGGCATGTGGCTGCGCTGCGACGATCCTCTATAGGGGCGTTGGCTGGTAGCTGATTGCTCTCAAAACCCATCACTGATGACACATTCTTTCCATCAAACTCTGGCACCTATAATCACAACACATACACATGGTGAGATGGAAACTTGAATGTAGAAATGGCGATAAGTGTTTTCTGCATGCATGAACGATCCTACAAACCTTGAAGCTGTACTCGTTGGCTTTAAGAATGGAGTTGACCTGTGGAGGCGTGAGGATGTAGCTGCGGAGGATTGAGGCTGTCTGGTAACTTCTTGAGTGCTGGTGACTCTGCCACATGTGGGGCAGCCGTCTTGAGGCAGGTTGGTGAGTGACAGGTGCTAAATGGGACTGGTGTTGTTGGCATGGTAACAGACTGGAGGCCAAGACCTTGGTGCGGGGCAAAACCCTGAGCAGCTGCGATGTCACAGGCATGGCTGACGGTGCACAGAAGGCACACACAGAAACAGTGCACCACAGATGTATTTACACCTATTGAAGAGGCAAGTACACACAGAACTCAAAGGCACAGCAGGCAGATAGCAACATCTGGATGTACCTTTAACCAGATCAATTTAGCTACTGAGGACAAAGTGTTCACTCTATGCACCATTAAGCAAACAATGTGCAAACGGAAAGATTATGTGATGAGGTTTTGAGGTTGGGACAGATTGACGGTAGCAGTGCCTTAAATAACCCCCTGCAAAACAACAAACGTTGGTACATTTCGTGTCTGAATAACCTAACAGTAACCCATTATACTGGCAAGTAACGTGAGCAATTCAGATTAAATCAGATAAATGGTTCTTCATTAACTCCATGATGTAAGGGCTCTGTAGAAACCTAAACCTCTGGAAACTTGCATCCTATTTCTCTGCCCCTTGGATGGTCATCTAGCCTAATTTTAGATGAAACTTGATATCCTTCCAAAGTGGTGAAATACGGAAATAAATGTGCATAGATTTAAATCAATCATAGTAGGCTAAAAAACAGAAATATCTCTGTATAATGCAAAACAGCTGAAGAGCACCACAAATGACATCCTCCAAAACGATCATAAAGTTGAATCAACACTTCTTTAAAACAGTTTCAACAAAAACTGAACATCATAACCTTCATGAAGGTAGAGTTTATTTCAGGACTGTTGTATTAAACTGGATTAGTTTTGGCTAAGTGTATCTAATAAAGTGCCAACTGAGTGTATTTGTAAAAGGACACTGGGAATGAAAACCCTTGGATGTACTATTATAACTGTTGAGTGTTGACATGTCATATTAGATCCTTATGCAAAAATACATGGCCGACATTTGTGATGACTTGGTTTCAACACAGTTCACTTTTGTTGTCCTCAAATCTGAAGAAAATGTATAGTAGAGACAGCACCGCCAGAGGATGTACCGGCTTGAGTTACCACTCTGCACTCCTCTCCAACGATAGGTCAGCAGTGTTGCACGCCTTGCTAAAAATAGCTTTGGCATGAATTTCAGCCCTGACATTTGGATCTTGAGAAATGTTCTGTCTGGTCATGGCCTACTGAACTGGATTCTGGCTGCGTCTCTCCATATAATGTGTCCTTATTGCATAATCTAAGTATATCTGCAGCCACTCGGAGTGAAATCTACTTTTAGTCAGTCTCATGCAGTAGCAGCACAGATGATGACAGCTCAGTTGAAAATCTACGCTGCTCAAACGTTTTAGTCAAAATATCCTAAAAGGGCTGACCCCGCTGCGTTGAACTAAACTAGGCGGTGAAAAATCCTCCCAAAAAACAGTGTATGAGTCATAGAGAGCACAGGGGGCCCGTCCCAGCTCTGAGCTCTGCAAGAAAGTTGCCATGTTTATTGACATCACTAGCCTCCCCTTGCTAGTAGCAGAAGCAAGTCTTTTCAACGCAAGCTAACCTCAGAGCTGTTAGCGGAACTTGCAACACAGAAGTTCAGTCTCAGAGCTGAGCTGACCGCATATAAGTCTCATAAGCGGTGCCACGACATGACATTAACAGAAAATTAACAAATTAGCTCTCAAACGGATACGACGTGCGTCTGTCAACTCTGCAGAGCAGCCAAATTCATGCTAACGGAGGCTAGTGGTGCCTGGGTTACACCCACCAACTCCCGTCAAACTGGATAATGTCTGCTCACGTAGGAGATGATTACACCAGCTGAAAGCCCACTAGACTCAACTATGTATTAACTAAAAGTGTGAATGCAGAGCAAAAAACTCAGACTCACCTTAACTGATGGAGGTGAAGAAGTTACTGGAGTTCATGTCTTGACACCGATCCTCCAGTTCGTGTCATTCTGGAGCGCTGCACCGCAAACTGAACGCTGATTGGCTGAGCGCTAACAGCCGCCGTGACGTCACTCCCCATCCCACACGCACGGACCGATCAAAATTAAATTTTTTAACATTCCACAAGATGTTTGGAGATGTGGCAGTAATACTGTGAAATCATGCAATATGAAAACACATTTCATCGTATCATTTATCTGTCCTATCATTTCCCATTAAAGGGAAAGATGGACTTGAAATCAGCTAAATTATGATCAACCACAAAGAAAACATCTACTTTTTTAAGTGTGCCCTGCCTGAACAGACACAAAAGCCGAAAGGCACAAGAGAATTTATAAATAATGTTCTAACTTGTGACTACATTAAGCTTGTGGTATTCAGTTGTTGAATGGCAGATTGTATTTTATTGTTGTCTGGATATTGCTTATTTGCACAGAATGCTCACTTGACTTGTGCACTTTGACCTTAATGAATGAACTCTTACATATCGTGGCCATATGGTCATATTGTCTGTTGATGTCCATATGTGCTCTGTGTGCCTTTGTATAGCCCTGCTTCTAAACCAGTTTCCCTGTAAGGGACAATAAAGATACTTTTAACTTTGACCTCTGCTCCATTGTATTTTCTATCACAACATTGATATGCTAATATCATAAATAAAACAATAAATAAATAAAACAAAACAATATGCAAATATGCTAATATGCAAAATTCAAATATAAATCCATTGCTGCCATAAAACAGTCTTGCTTGGTGCTTTGCAACACTATTCGTAATGGTCTAATTTAAACAGAAATGTTAAAGGTAGTTAAGATAATATAAACTATATGGAATAACTGACAGTTGACACATTTATAGTCTCTCAGTGTATGTTGTTGCACACTTGCAGCACATTCTTTACTTTTTGTTATCATAAGAATTCCATATTTATCATGACAAATTTGGAGAGGTAAGTGTATTTCATTAAAATGACCTCAAAACAAAACACAAAACAAAACTGTCTTAATATCAAAAAACATTTTAATCAATAAAAACATCAAAAACTTTACAAAAATTACGATGTCAACATCATGACACAGCAGTGAAAATACTGTATATGTAAAGAAAAGTACAAAAAAAAGCTGCAGAAGCTGTGAACAGTAAACATTTGAGAGAAATGGCGCTAAACAACACGGAAACTAGCAATTACTCAGCAGGGAATTTTATATCAGAAACCTCTCATCCACCAGAGTCTTGTTGACGAGGTTCTTCCTTCCAAGAAAGTTACGGATCAGGCGGAATAGCTGTAATGAATGAGATGGTTTTCAATATATGCTTTTCTTAGTGTAGTAAGGGCAACATACTATATACACACCATATACTGACCATTTGCTGTATGTATGTAAGCACAGCTGCAAGTACAAAGCTCTGAGATCCAAGGTCGACAACACAGAAGAACAAAGTGTCGAAAATCAGCAGCGTGGCCTCATTTCCATAAAACAGCATGTCACTGAAAGAGTGGGCCTCATCTGAAGAGAGAAATACAGACATTTAGGACATACACATACTGTACATATATCTAAGCTTTTTCTAGGCCAAGGGGTCATTACCATTGTAAAAGATACTTTTTTCATTGGGTTCAAGAAACTCCATTCCTATGACCCTCTCAAACACCAGCTTGTCTTTCACTATATAGTCCATGTCAGGGTGGGCCTAAGGTAAATAGGGCGACATGAGAGACAAATGTGTCAGTACAAAATGTTTCAGGTCAATGAAAACAACTCATATACTTTACAATCTAACGAGTTTAAGGATATACATTCAGATCAAATCAAACTGGACTGGGTTCATCTTGATTGTGTGAGTTTATTTAGGTGCATTTGTACTAACATGGTCTATAATGGATCCCAGGAAGTGGTTCATGGTGTGGTAGGCTCTAATGTTCTGATCAAATGGGTTTGCCGTCGATGCATCCATCAGCCGTGATGGCCCGTTCTTCTAGAGCACAGGAGACAGTCAGCCAGATAAACTGATTTTAATTTTTTTCGAGAGCTTATAAGAGAGTTACAAAGATGACAGAGAAAGAACACACCCTGGAGAGTGGCTCCCGAATCCTATCATACTGTGACCGCAGACGATTGGTAAGAGACACCTGAAAGGTCTGGACATCTGTGTTGGGTAGCAGCCCCCTTTGCCCACACAGGGACTCCTTCAGACAGAAAAAGACAGAAATCAATAATTCCATAATTATTCTACAGTTACCAAAACAATGTGTAGTCTGTTGGTGTACATACAGCTTCTCTTTTCAGATTGTTGTTCATTTCCTCCATGTTTGTATCTGCATGGCCATGTACTGAACGCCCATGGATGTAGTAGCCAAAACAACGATGAGATAACAGCAGCACAGAAATCTATAGAGAAACAGGGACAAACACACAAAGTTATGAAAAACATTCCAGACAGATGAATAGTTTAATAGAAATTATGCCCATTGCTACTTACATTACTGATGGAGCAGAGATCTACAAACTGACGGATTTTGTCCTCCACAAAGTGCTCATGAAACACAGTGAAGAAAATCACCTGTAGGAATAAATGATTATCTTTTAAAAGGAGCTCTCCACACTTTCACTGTATATGATGTGAGAGATCAAAAGGAAGTGAGAGAAGGAGGAAATAAGAGTAAATGTTGGCAGTTTTACCTGAAGAAGTCCAATGCAGAGCCACAGTGTGGCTGCCAGCCCATAGCGCAACATCAGGCTGTATGAAGGGATGTACGCTTGTGAGGATCGCTGCAAAGTTGGCCAGGGGTCCCTCAGGGCCAGGTTAGAGAAACCCAGCACCTGTACAACACAGGGTGACATACCAGTTATGAGGAATGGGGAAATAACAAAAGTTGCAAAAAAGAAGTGTATGAGCTGGTGTAAGATGTACTTCAAGGAAGAAGAGCACAGCCATGATCTGAAAGGTAGGGCTGATCTTGCGGATGGTCTGGATCTCATTCCATTCATTCGCCACAAAGTAGGTCCTCCAGATGCTGACAGGAGAAGGGTCCCGTTTCGTCTCACCAGTAGCTGAAACAGTAGTGAATATGGTGACTGGAATAAAGCAGCTAGATAATTACTTCTTATAAAAACTGCAAAATAAAAGCTCAGAGTAAATATGTTTATACCTTGCACAGTTCTGCTAGCTTTACTTCGTGGCCTCTCCCAGTCAATAAAGAATATATCAACTGACACCTGAAGGATCAGCTTGTGGAGAAACTGAACAGCCTGGAGACACAAAAATACACAAAACCATAATCCTTCAACATTCCTAATAGAAGCACACCACCTAGCTTTCAAAAACAGTACTGCTCATTTTTACATCTGTTCTTCAGGTGTCTAACCTTGAGAGCGAAGGCACAACCAATGTACGTCACAAACTGCTCCTCCTGAACAGGCAGTGGTAACAGCACTGATACAAACTGTTGGGCCTAAACAGACACATACAAAAATGAATCCCAGCAAGCAGCCAACAATAATCACACCTACATCTATGCATTCAAAAAATAGTTGTGGCAAAGAAGGTAAAGGAGGAAAAAGACTTGCCTTTAACGTCTAAAGAGTGCAGAGAGGAAAAAACAATTAAGAATCCATGCAAAGTCAAAAGAAACACAATGGGTTTGGAAAAGCAATAAAGTTTAAAAGGGGTCAAAAGAAAAAGCTACAGCAAGGAGATACTGGTACAAATGTTAAAGACCACACAAGTATGAAAATCATCAATCCTATAAAAGAAAGTCCCAAAGGAATGAGACTAACCTTGTAAAAGATGAGCCAGTAAAGTCCAGTTCCCACGGTGACAGCAAAGAAAACATTGGCCAGATCTCCAGCATAAAACAACAAAAACCTCAGCATTGTCTAAGGCAAGAGAAAATCGAGAGTCTAGCATTACTTCTAAGCTTTACACCAACATATTTAAATTATGACATATTAGAGACACAGTACCTCCACATCAATGAGTGGAGAGGCAATCCTTCTCTTCCAGCTGACTGTCTTCAGCAGAGAGTAAAGCACGGCCATACCACCCATCACACCCAGAGCAGTCTGTGCACACATAAGGCATTAGAAGCCACAGGTGATACTATTTCATTGTGTGCTCTGACATACACAAGAACTTCTCAACATTTCATTCATGCTTCTACTCACATCTGTTTTCATGCGAGCCTCACTCTGATCCATCTCGTACTCCACAGCAAATGTTGTCTGGAAACAGATAAACAAATTTAACAAATAAGGCAACCCATAGCTTGTTTTTGGATAAGACAGTGACTCATTTAGCCATTTTTGCTCTGATGATCTGAAGGTGTGTGTGTGTGTGTGTGTGTGTGTGTGTGGGTGTGTGTGTGTGTGGGTGTGTGTGTGTGTGTGTGTGTGTGTGTGTGTAACCTACTCACAGACACAGTTTGTTTATTGATATCCGTGATGGGAACATCTTTGTAGGTCACAGTCATTAAAGGGGGAAATACCTGTCCTTCCTGGGTTCGTGGAACCAGCTGAAACCTACCAAACACACGTTGGATCAAAAACATCACAAAGCAGTTACAAAAATAAAGGTTTCACTTTCTTTATTTTTTATCATGGTGGTGTGCACATTGGAAGCCCACCTAATTTTAATACTGCTGGCTACACGGATGACTTTAGGCAGGGAGCTCTCCTTCTCTCTTCCACTCAGCATGTCGACAAGAAACATACGTCGAGACAGGTACCAGTTCTTCATGCCCTCTGTACAAAGGCAAAATATATTAAAACAACATGGGCACACATGCACTCACATATGCACATGTACACACTAATAAATAAATAAACTGCACCTTGGTTGATGAACCGTCCATTGTATTGCTGGTTATACACTAGTTGGGGCAGGGGGAGAAGTTTTCTGTTCTCCTCTCCACCAAGTTCCATGAACAAATCATAGAACAGTGGCTCAGGATGGGTACCCCACAGCTCTGCTACTGAGAGGTCACACTGCACACAAACAAACATAGAGCTTATAATACAACAGGGAATTACAAGAGAGTCTGTGCACCATCTCTGAGTTAAAGAAAGGCAGAAACACTCACACTTTCATGGTAAGCGGTTCCAAAGCTAAAGGCTGACTTCTGTCTGGTTGCTGTTTCTGGACATAGCTAAAAGACAGGAGGAGAAGAGGAGAGGTGGTGTGGAGTGATTTATCAGCATCTTATATTTTATATTTTGTATGAGTCACATGAAAAACTGTATAATTTAGTCTGGCCTGATCACACTGTAAAATATACACGGATACATAACTTGGTATCTGATTTGGCTCTACTGCCAACCTATCCAGGTGAACTAAGAAGTTGTATATACATTCTACTTTATGTTACAATTCTCTTGCATATTCAGACTAATTATCTAATTTCATCATCACCCATTTGACACCTTACCTGGAGATTACCTCCTCCTACTGGTTCCCATCTGAGGAACTCTCCTCTGACATTATAGACAGCAGCATGCAGCTTTATGTCAGTGTTCTGTGAGATAAACAGAATGTCAATTAACAGAACATTTTCTGTACTGTTCTTTATTTAGAGTTATTTCTTTGTAATAACAAAGATATAAGTGAAAATGGTTTATCTGTTACCTTCTTTTTTCCTCTGAAACTGAATCCAATAGGAACTGGATCAGTCTGAAGCACACGACTGGCCAGTCCTGGCTCGTCCCCATAGTAAAGCCATGGTAGATTAGGTCTCCTGGAGACAGTGTAATCAAAGTACTTCATGTCTACTGAAACTAAATTGCAGTATAGGGGATTGAAACCCTTTTTGTTTCATTCCAAATCAGCCAAGATAGCACACTATTATACATATATGTCATGATAGTGTTTATTACCAATAGGAAATGTCTTGAGTTGAGCTTGCAGCAGCCCTTGATCTGAAAATGGAATTAAAGAGACCACAGGCATCGGCGGACACGCCACTAAAGGAGTGCATGTTCATCACACACATGTTCCCAAGAGCCTGGCATGCTGTCAGGTTGGAGAAGACCTGTAACCACACAACATATTTTCACAAAACAACTAATCACGCACATAATGCCTCAGAATAATCCTAATACCCCCTAATAAAACCATGGCACATCTGTCATTATGTGCTACAGTCTCACTGCTCAGCATATTCCACTTGTTTTAAAGGTGAAAAAAGAGACGTAGAATTACAAGGCAGGCTGCAGCTGAGGAGTAGAGGTTTTTCACAAACCAGGCAGACTGGACACTGAACTTCTGCAAGGTGAACAGAACAAAATACAAATTAGATTACATCAGAGTGGACAAAAATAAAATGGGTAAGTGAGAGAGAAGGAGACTCACCAACTGAGCATAGTTGACACTGGGATTCACATTGGTGGAGAGGGTGCCTGAAGGGAAACATAATCCTCCTGCCTGGAAAACAATAGATGAACCATTGATGATACATGTTCTGTTCAGTGAGACTGTTATTGAATGGTGTGTGTGTGTACGATGTTTAAGACGGTACTGTGGGAAGGGGGTTGGCTGAACTCACCAGGACATTAGGAGGATTACACTGACATGAGGTGTTTATGAAGGAAGCCTGACATCTCTTACACCTGAAAGACAATTTTGGAGACTGTTCCATCTCTCACATAGTTTACAAAGAAAACCTATACTCAAGTCAGCTTTTCTTCTCACACTGTGTCAGAGGTGCCGAGAGAGAGTAAGGCATGGAAACATAGAACAAATAATGTCCTGGCAATAATGAGGGTTATGGGCTAGCGCTTATGTGAGACACAAAGGAATTGAGACAGGGAAGATATGACAGGTGGAACAACAATAAGTCAGTGCTCAAAATGAGAAGGAGACAACACTGCCAAATTATCTCTTACAGGAATTTAAAAAATGTTCGTCAAGTGGCCAAATTCTCTCAACAACTTTTGACCTTCAATCCATATCTTATTAGAGGATTCCGCACTGCTTTAACTTGCTGAGCTGTAAGTTTGCTGTATAGGGGCTCTTATCTATTAGACATGATAACACCTTAAAGGAGACCATTCAATCTTCTTAAAGTGTTGTTAACACGACCACCATTTGTTTGATTTTTGAACATATTCATTAGCATAAAGATAATCATCAATATTCAAAATTGTAAAATCCATATTACTCCCTTCCAAACTTGTTTGTGACTGCTATGCTACAGATCAAATAACGTGTTTACATGACATATTGATATTATTGATACTGTAACTTTTAATATATAAATATAACAAATGTCACAGAACAGTACTATAAATTGATTTGTACTGTCTATACTTTGACTAGCTTTATTCATTATATCTTGATGATCTTATCTTATGTTCAGAGTATGAAATATGGATATTTCAGGTAGAAAGTTGCATCATAAAACAAAAATATTTTTCATACATTTGCTGTTCCCATTATAAAATTTTTAAAAGGTATAATCTCAGATGCCGTGGTCAACTTCTTGAGTGTGAATCTGTATGAAGCAGCTGAATATATTGTGTATAGTGTGAATATATAGTGTTTACATTGTATGGTAATGATTAGTACCTGTCTTCATTGCTGTTTGCTACAGAGAAAGCAGGGCTGTTTCCATTACACGTTTCACACCTGGCCTCAACCAAAAGATTTCCATTGACATCTCTCTCCACTGGAAAAAGACAGGTCATATTAAGCCATATACACAATTATCCACACCGTTGCCTGATTGTGGTTATTCAACATTAATGACTGTTTGTTAAATGCATACTTGCAATTCCTAAATTAGTCCTGTCATTAGTCACTTACCCAGGACATCGCCTTTTGGGCACTTGCACTTCCCCTCATCAATGAGACTGCCTGGACAGCGGATACACCCAAACCCATCTTTTGTTACTGCCTGTAAAAAAAAGACAGCTCGTCAAGAAAGCATCATAATAAATAAAGTTAGAAAGTGTGTAGGGAGTGTGATAGCAAATAAAGATATTAAAGGTAAACTCTACATACAGGCTTGTCAGTGGGACATTGCTGACAAGTAAGAGATGTCTTGTCAGTGGTGAGACTTTGGTACCCAGTTTTGCAAGTACAGCTCAGTCCTGCAAAAGGAAGGAAGTCAAAACACAGTTACAGGTCACACAGGATGATGTGTGTTACTTCCTAATAGCAATAAAAACTCAGTCACTCCCATGAGGATGTAACCCACACAGTGAAGTCACCTTTTAGCATCTAATACCAGTTCCTAGCTCAGTTTGAACATTTGGTACAACTATTGTTAAAATATCTGACCTGACATTGTAAGTGCTGTTTTTATATGAGATCAGAGAGTATAGGTAATGAGACACTTTTTGCAGTAGAGCCTCACAGATAAATAACGTGCAATGCAGCTCCTTCTGTCAATTAGGATCATCCTAACTTTTCATATAAGCCATTCATATAATGGTGAGTGAGGAATTTATCACCTGGGAAAAAACGCAGTGCGCTGTGATACATAGGATCAAGAGGCATTGGAAATGTTATCATTATCATAATATATAATATCATCGATATTATAATACTTCATGATAATCCAAACAGCACAGTTTTAGGGGGGAACTGCCCTTTAAAGATTTTCTTAACATTTACTCTGGTTCTTAACCGATCTCTGTATAGTCTGCCATTTGTACCTAGCTAACTGTTACCCAGCTCATTGTGGCTTCTCTGCGTCGTGTATGGTTGACCACGCAACAGACGAAGTTAATTTGTTTAAAAGTAAGACTAATAACACTTTTTGTCGACAAGAGTATCGTCTATGAATCAACTCTTGTGATGTGGTGTGATGTTAACCGACCTGTTGTGCTCCGTCGCTGATTTGGACCGCACCTCACACACGACAAACTCGAGATATCGAAAAATTCTTCCACACCACACTCTGAAGGAGCCTTAAAGGGTATAATAAACAGCTGACAGTGAAGTAAATCTATGTATGTTAAAAGAATTAACGTTAAAGGCACTTTGTGTCTGTTAACAACAAATGGTAGCGTCCCCGTCGCCATGGTAAACAACGGTCTTCCCTCTTACCCACAATCCTTTTCATTCAGCGTGATGACGTTACGAACAAATGTATGTGTGCGTCGCAGCCCCCCCCCTAAAAAAAAAAACACTAAAAAACTGTCAATATCTAAATAAACATAAATACTCATAAATGAAAATAAGGAAAATAACAATTGAGAGGTGACAGTAAAATTTAACCAATTTCTGTAATTAGTGAACTTCAGGAGGCTTTTGCATGACTGAAATACCTTTTTAAAACACAATGGGAGCTAATTTCTGTGTTATGTTAGGGATTATAAAAATACAATAACCATGGTAAATTGAATTTATGAGATACTACGTCTGATTCTATAATACTGGCACCCACATAGGTGCTTTCATTTCGTTTTTTAGTCTTTATTTAGTTTTCCTGATTAGACCTTGTCTGTGGCCTGTCAAATGAAAGACACAGGACGACAGGAAATATTATAATGAATCACAGTTAATTTTCAAACAAAGAGTAAAAGTACAAATCTGACATCGGAAGGGTCTACAGAACCAGAATCTTTTCTCCAACATGTTAATTTAATTCTCTCACTCCATGGTCCCCCTAGAGATGCAACATTATTTAGCACACAGTTTTGCCTGACTGGTCTAATTCTAAAATATTGCTGAGTCACCATTATAGCGGTTGCTATGAAAAAATCTTATCTAAGTTTCCACCTGCACACTGGTACAATAGTGTACTTGTTTCTATTCCCCCTGGCTAACCTTGAAAGATAACAAATTTGCTGTCCTCAAGCTAATAAGAATCTAAAGGGCAGGATGATCTCTCTCCTCCACTCTGTGCACACTTACAATTAAACGTACCACTTCTGTCTAACTATAGTAATATGTTGGTCACATGAATATCACAGTTTCCTTCAACACAGACCTCACATAAATTCCAGCATATCTCTCCCCATGGTCAACCTGAGCAGAAGTCTAATTAGCCACAGTAAGTGAAAACACCTGTGTGGATGTGCAGTGCCTAGTGCGCTAATTCCCATAAGGATACCAGTGCTTGCAAATTCTTGTGCACTTACATACAAACATGTAGGTCTATGGCTCAATGCTTTAAAACCCTAAGTAGTCTTTGTTGGGAGGCAGATATCAACTCATAACAGAGCTTATACTAGGAGCAATATGCCTTTTTCAGCATACATTTTGACTTGTCATAGCAGGAAAAGCACAGGGAGCTATGACTAAAAACAATATTTGTGTCCCATAACAGTGTGACATTGAGACAGCATGCACAATAACATGACTCTGAAACTGAAAGAGCTAAGTGGAATTCAGCCATCATTGATTTTATTATTTGCACCAGTGCTTGTGACATGTCAAAATGTTTTCTGTGAAAAAGGAGGTAAATGACACAGTCCCTGCAGATGGCGGAACGATGCCAGGGAATTCATGATTAGATATCACTGCACCTAAAGCATTACATATCCAACCAGAGAACACCTTTCCACATAGCTGTGTGCTCCCTATTTATCAACAATTCCACCTGTGACCAGAAACTATGCCTCCCTTTGTCATGACGACAATAGAAAGCAGATACACAACACGACAGATGGGCATCTTGGAGCAGAGTAATATGTAAAGTAGATAAAAAGATGACTTCAAGTAAGATATTTGAGTACATGACTGGGAGGATGAGAGGAGAGATAAATAGAGTACCCTTTTGCAGCAAAGGCAAAAGTTGCAAAGGCATATTCACGTAGTTACAAAAGTGTTAGTTAAACAGAATATATAATCTTTCTTGAGGTAAGTGAATAATCTTTTTTTTAGAAAAGGAGCATTTTTAAACTGGGCAGACTGTAGAAAATTCCATCTTTGTAATGAAACAACTGCTTATTTTATTTTGGGTTATCTGAGGCCATCACAGAATGTGTGTCAGAGGGGACTTTTGGCAGGAAACCATCTGCCATGGCCTTGCAGCTATATCTGACTCACTTCCTGACAAAGGAGGGTAGTATATTTGCATAGTCCTCCAGGGAGAGAGAACCGCGCACTTTAATGAGATCAAGTAAATAAGTAAGATTTTAAAATGCAAATATTTAAATAAAAATGAGTTCAGAGGAATGGAAGAGACCAAAAGCGGTGTATTAGAAGTGTTACAAAGCCAGTTGGACTTTTTCCATCAATGTGTGTGGATCACTGACTGTGACCAGGGGTACATGAAGAAGCTGTGAGACCAGCATACTGTTTGGGTAAGAGGGCTAAGGAAGAACCTTTACTCTGCTTAAAATCTATTCACCATTGATTGCTCATTTTTTTTGAATTGTTTAACCACAGTCCTTTTTTGGCTGAGGATTGTGGTCAGTTTCTAGCTCATGGATCTAGCTCTTGATGGCTGGAGAATTTTGGCTTTTTATGGTGATTCTCTTCTTTACTTTTTGTTTTTTCTCATAATGTTTTTGTTTAATCTGAAGGTTACATTATGTTTATTGTGTTGTAAATCACATTTTTGTAGAGGGGGATAAAACATTTTTTCAACTGTTACTGAAAACATGAGGGGTTGGGTATAAAGGTTTTTAATAGATAAGACACTGGACGAATGACAGCTCAATACAAATGTATGTAAACCAGAATGTCGTTGCTGTCACAGATAGGATACAGTAGATTCCATGTGTAGGTTTTTAGTGCAGAGCTGATTACTGAAGGGATCGACATCAAATGCAGTTAAAACCAGAAGAATTGAACAGGAGTTACCGTACAGATGTCCTGAGTGTAGCTCACACTCCGGTCCATTAGGGGGCGGTAATGCACCTCCATCACATTCCAAAGCCAGTGAACAAAGAAGGAGGGAAAGTGCGCACTCTGAGCGTGGGAAGATAAAGACGGAGAACAATAAGAAGAGTGCGAGCAGCGAGATGTGATCAAAACTTTCTGTATGTATCAGAGCGAATTTGAGACAGTGCGACAGCAACAACACCGCTCGCACAAAAAAAAACACCATTTATACTTTGATGCCAGCTGTGGTGAGTGTTTGCACGTGTTTTATGGAGACAGAAAACTTTTCTTTCTATTTTTCCTCTTTCCTTTTCAGTCCTCCTGCACGCCGTTTTTCTGGCTGAATATCCTGTTTAGCCTCCTTCTAAATGTAACCCTGCTGTTATTGCATTTTTTGACCTCATGTTTTCCTCAATTTTCAGAAACCACCTGGCCTGATATGACAAAATGACAGTAATCCTGCGATTGCAAGGCCTTGATGTGAAAGCAGGTACAGAAGATATAAGGAAATTCTTTCAAAGTTTTCACATACCTGATGGTGGAGTGTACATAGTGGGGGGAAGTCTCAGAGAAGCTTTTATTGCGTTTACCACTGAAAGAGATGCTCGGCTTGCCATGCAGCACAATGATAGTTTCCTGAAAGGGTCTAAGGTGACTTTACACATAAGCAGCATGGCAGAACTGGAGCACAAATTAAAGACACTGATAAAGAAGAAGAAAGCCTCCCCCACCCAGTTGACTGCCAAGAGACGTCAGCCAAGTCCAGATGTAAATCTGCCATCTATGAATGCATTGCCTCATGATCACAATAATGCAAATCCATCACCTACTACTGCACGGCCAGTTGATCCCCGCACTGCAAATTTGCCACAGCCTCCTTATCCCAAGAAGTCTTCTGCAAATCTGCACATTTCAGCTGTGAACTCACTTGATTCCAATACTGCCTTTCTTCTTGGGATTTGTACTGTCCTTCAAGGACTCCAGTCATCCCATCAAAGAGAAAACAACGAAGCAGGGCCAAGAGTTGATTTCCCCAAGGCTGATAGCACAGTTGAATTTTCCGATGCAGTGAGGACACCAGAGCTAACTCTGAACTCAGAGCCTGGCTATGTCAGGCTCTTTGGTCTGCCAGCCTCAGCTACAAAAGAAGACATCTGCCATTTTTTCAGAGAGTTGACGGTACAGGAAGCCATAGTGAATGTGAAGTTGGGTCTTCGCCATTGCTGCCTTGTGAAGTTTGCAAACACGCAGGATGCATATGATGCTCTTCACTTCAACCAACAGTCACTGGGCAACAGCTGTGTGGAGGTACGTGGAGCAACTGAGAAGATGTGGACCAGTGCCCTGCAAGAATGTGAAAGTGCGCTTGGTGATGAGGAGAGCGTGAAACCCTACCAAAACCCTCTTAGGGAAACTGCAAACCACAAACAAAAATCTGCTTCTGCACTGCTGATGAAGAGGCGATCTGTCAACCAATTACCATGTAAATCACCAAAGAAGCCAAGACCAGAGTATGACTCAGCAACTACCTTTTCACCAAGTATGGAGTACATTGTCATGGTCAGTAATCTACCCAAAAAGATGACCAAGACTGAAATAAAAGAATTGTGTGGATGTCCAAACATCGTACACAAAAATGTACTCCATTTGCTTGACAAGGAAGGCAACAGAACAGACACAGCTTTTCTTATTTTTAACTGCATTGAAGACTATGAATATGCAATGAATCTCAGTGGGTGCCATGTTGGCTCTGACACCATTAAGGTATCATCAATTACCAAGAAGCTGATGAGGGACATGATGGCCAAAACACATCCCATTAGGCTTAAGCATCATCTGAAGATGGACACAAAGAAGAAACCAAATGGAAAGAGCAAATCAGGTACAGTTGGGACATCAGAAGAGAAACCAAGCATCAACCCAGACTCAGCTGTTCAGGCGTGCCTGTTTGTTAGAAACATGCCTGGAAATGTGCAGAAGTGTCAAATAAAAAATCTTTTCTACAAATACAAACTGAAGGAGGATAATATCATCTTGCTCCGTGACAGTGGTGGCAGGAGTACTGGTGAGGCTGTGGTTAAGTTTAAGTCACAGAAGCATGCGGCTCTGGCTCATGGGCTCCATGGACAGGACTTCCTGGGGACAGAAGTACTTCTTACCCGCATAAATGTGAAGCAGATGGAGGACATCTTGGCAAGAAGTGGTGGAGAAATGGAACATTAATTCTGCAATGCCGACACCGTGGCCAAAGAGTCATTTTGAGATCTTCATTTTATCTTGGAAAAAGTTTGTTTTCCGTCCAAGATGTTTAACTGCATCAACCTGCTGACTTACTAAATGTTATGTTCTGTTATAACCATTAATGACTTCATATTCTCTCTGTGAATATTCTGTTCATTTTTTAAATAAATATTTAAAACACTGTTGTATGGCTCATTCATTAACCCAAGAGCACTTCAGGGCAAAATCCCACTGATGTAGTTGTATATGGCTGTATCTCTGCATCCAGTGTTGGAACAGGACTCATGTTGAAACTGCAGCAGATATCGAAGAGGACAGGAGGGAATTAACCTCAGCCGCACACCCAGGAGTCCACTGACACTTCCTCCAGCAGGAGAGTTTTCAAACGTCAAACATTTCTGGAAGTCCATAACCTATTGAAGCATCCCCCATTCTTGTCTATGCAGCACAGGAACTGAAGAACATGTTGAAAGAAATAGTCTTTTGATTGAATGGATTTCACGTTTCAAAACACACAGCATTTTATACACGACTTTTAATAGAACTGGACCTTGGGAAACGAATAATTGTCATACACTGAAATGATCAGTTAAAGCTGCTCAAAACATGCACATTTTGTGTAAAACTTTACAACTTATAAATCATACCATATTCTAAAGTCAAAAAACGTTTCAAAAATGATACTAGGTAGCAACAGAAAAAAAAAAACCTGCCTAAAAGCATAAAAACCAAAGTTTTTAACTCTTGGATGTCATAACTGATGCACACAGAACAGAGTTGAGAAGACTGAGGTGTCACGTCATCTTCTGATTGTCATTTATAATACCTGGGTGGCACATCTGAGTACCTGGATGGACCTACAGAGAGACATGCCAGAAATTAAAAAGGGTATAGTTAAGAAATACGCTCTACTCACATTTTGAGTTCAAAGTTATTTAAAATATGAGCAACAGGAACGCGAACACTTGATGGTTGTTTACCTGAGAGACTACTTGAGTATCGGTCACTACTGCTTGACAACCTGGAAGGTGTTGAGGAGAAACTTGAAGAGCTCATTGATAAGCTGTTCAGACTAGAGCCCTGAGGAAGAAATTAAGACAGAAAATTTTGTAGGAGACAATGCACATGCACACAAGTTCCTAGAGGAAAAATCTAGACACATGCAAATATGGTTTTGCTCATATTGTTTTCAGATATTAAATAGCAGGTGCTGAAATTGTCAGACTCAAAGTGATGGATACTATGTAGAAAATATTCTAATAACAGTTGCAGTTACATTGAAACTAAACACATGGTAGGCTAGATCAGATCTAATGACTGATCTTGAATTTAAAACAGAATATTAAAAATTTCAGAACACGGGTGTTTTCTTACATACCGCTGATACACTTCTCAGTCTGTACTCCATTAGCACATCTGTTAGTTTCTGAGTCACCTTCAGCACCAGCTGTGCGTCATTCTCATTCTCTATCCGGAAAGTATCCTAAAAAAAAATTTTTGTGAAGTTGCTGTAAGTTTGACCATAAATAACAGTAATTTAACATCATAACTAACACTTTTCTCATGTTGGGGAAGAAACTATTGTGAGAAACAAGACACATACCAGGTAAGTGAGCAGTGTATTAGGAAGGTTGCTACTTTCTGGAGCTGCTCCCATTAAGCCTGGCCTGTCCAGTGGCTTGTCCATTGGTCTGTCCATTAAGCCACTCCCCATTTGGCTGCCTCTGTACTGGTCAGGATACACTCTACCTGGGTTCTCCTCCATCAGTCCACTCCTTCCATATCCATCTCTTCCACCAACTGGTCCAAACCCATCTCCACTCCTAGCTGGGCGATGGCCCATACCATCTGGGAAAGGTCTCCGTTCCATACCAGGATCAGGGAAATCTTGCCTGGCCGAGTACCCTCCAAAACCGGGCTCCCCATATTCTCCCACTGGGTAGTCAGAGAGAGGACCAACCTGAGGAGGAAACTCCCCTTGAAACCTCGGGTCAGAAAACCTGGGAACTGCAAGAGAGGCGTGTTCATTAGATTCAGATTCACATGCGGCATAATAGAATAAGGGCATATATGCACACTATTACCCAGAATATTTCAAAAATACTTACCAAAGGATGGTCCCTTTAGTCCCATCCCTGGAGGTGGTGGAGGCATAACCTTGGGAGTAGCAGAACCTGTGAGAGAGGAAAGGACACAGACACATACACAACTCAAAAAAGCAACCAACAGAGAATCTGCTATTACTAAAGTAAGTCATAGCAGAGTAACTCACGGAGTCCTTTGAAAGCAGGTACTTCACAGGGCTCCTTCAGGATAACCTAAAAACAACAGTGACAAAAATATCAAATCTGCAATCATGATGTACAAAATATGTAAATACACATCTCAAATATAAAAATGGATGTTCTTTGGTATTGAATATACATTTTTTTTAACTTTGAATCCTAAGGAAGGCCAGACTTGATTAACTGAAATGATTAATGCTCAGGGCGCCTCGGTGGCTCACCTGGTAGAGCGCGTACCACATGGATTTAGTCCGCAGCAGCCATGGGTTCGAATCCGACCCTCAGCCATTTGCTGAATGTCATCCCCTTAATATCTCTCCCTGACTACCTCTCACTGTACTATCAAATAAAGGCAAAAATGCCCAATGTAACAAAAAAAAAAAAAAGATTAATGCGCTGATTGGAGTTGTGAACTCCTGCCTCATAGAAGTATAAATCAAGCTTGTTTAATGTTTTTGCTTAGGCTTAAAGTTAATTGACATTGCACTTAAACTTCTCAGTTTTAAAACGGACCTCCTGGATTGTATTTCATCTTCTCACCTTTACCATTTTGCAACATCTCCAAGCCAAAAAAACCCTTCTGTTTTTAAATGTAGTGCTATTCTGGGTCTGACTATCCCAACACACTGCCATGACATAAAATTACATGTCCACTGATCATTATAGCAGAGAAAGTCTAGTCAGTATCAGAATGTTTTTTGACAGAAGAGTCTGACACTCACCTTGATTTGTCCCCTCCCCTCTGATTTCTCCACCTCAGCAGCAATGTCTTTAATGGTCTTCCTTACAGCAGGGTCTTTGATGGCTTCTTCCTCTTCACAGGTGACCTTGTCAGGGTGGACCTTTTTCTGTGTACAAGGTAGACAAAAAATTTAAATATCACAAATAATTTTGCAATATCACAACTTTGCCACAAACTAAGAAACCAACAATACTCACCAAGTATCTGAAGCTGTGTTTCCAGCCTTTCACATGAGCAACCATATCATGCTGCATGCGGTACACGGCACAGAGTTTGCACTGGTAATGTGGTGGTACAGATTTACTGGGGCTGCGGTACTCCCACACATACTGAAGACCTGTAGACGTGATGATTATTGATTATGCATTTCAATATAGGAAGGAAGGAAAGGAGGTAGATGTGAGGGAAAGAGCCCTTCTGCTTACCAATGACACACTCTGTGACCCCCTTCAACTGTTTGCTGAGACAGGGCACGGTCTGGATAGATGTCCCTTTCGTGAACACTGGGAAAACACAACACAAAGCAAGCCTAAATGATGGTCTACAACTGAGAAACAAGTGAGACAACAAGGTTCATCTCCAACAAACTAGTTCAGCGAGCCACTTCTGTTATAAATTTATGGGGAGAAACCTGTAAACAGAATAGTCTCTGCAAAGCAGATAGAAAGTATGTTGTGTTCTTACACTACCAGCAGTGTCTGATGGCCAATATATTTTACTCTGTCTATATTAATTGAGCCACCATTACAAACCCAAACTCCTCATGTGTGCTTTTGTAGGCAGGGGGAAGAAGGGGAGCAGCAGTTCTCAGCTAACCCCCCGCTCCATTTAGGCCCGAAATGGGCTGCAGCACACCAGCTCCTCTGCTGCATTGCTTCTCATGTGCTCAGCCACAGAAGTATCACTTCTGTGTTGCACTGACGCAGTCCAGCTGCGAACATATGGTTAAAAAAAAAAAAAACCTGCATAATTTAAAATACTTTGGTAAGCAGGTAAGGTTTACTCAGATTAAGGAATAATGTAATACAACACATTATCACCCAAGCCAGTGTAGCACAGGCAACTGAATAAAAAAAGGAATGCTGCATCCAGCAGTGTTAAAAATGTTTTATGGAGAAAATATAGTGTTAACACAACCATCACTGCACAAAAAGTGCATTAAAACTTCATCAGCAACCATTGCAGATGTATGGTTGCATTAATATATGTCCCGCAGTTTTAAGACCATGTGAATCACTAGGGACTAATGGAGCTTATGGTGCTGGTCTTTAATGTAGCAACACCTTAGGAGAATGGGTTGACATTTCTAAAATTGTTCAGTATGTTTTTTAAACCACCTAAATGTTGAAATTTTGATTTTCTCAATAGGACACTTGTGGAAAATGTTTTGCAAGATTATTTCTGCAGTGGCAAACACTGATTTCCAAAGACCATAACCATGGATGGCACCACAACATCCCCATCTCTGAGAGTTTGAGTCTCTAAGAGTGGTGAACATGCCACCGCCCATGACATGAAGCAGGGAAATCAAGATCTCAAGCTTCAACTCTCAGCACTGGCAGGAGGACTGTGTGTGCAGGACTTACCTATATCAGCAGAATGCTGCGGCTGCTTTCTCTGTCAAAGAAGGGAATAAACCCACATGAAGGAGAGAGACACATACAGGCATTAGTGATAGGATGACACTGCGCAGAGGACTGAACTCCTCGTCCATGTCCGCCACACTATAAATGCCATACAGCCATCATTTTCCTTATTCTCCATGACCCCTGCATCAAGCAGTGGCAGTCACAGACAAAAGTGTATAATAGGTTTTTAAAAGTTGTAGTCTGGATTGGTCTAAATTCTCATAAAATGAGAATGTAGAACAGCAACACTTAATTACTTGTTTAATAGGGAAGAAAGCTAAATAGTTGATACACTGAATGAAGGAGAAAACACACAGTTCAATGTGCAAACATATCTACAGTGGTCACAATTAAGAAAACTGAGATCAAGACCTCAGTAATTCTCCCAAGAAAATGAAGCTGAAACGTTTCACCAAGTCTACCACTGTGTGCTGTGGCCTTAGACACAGTGTGGTGTGTTTGGGAGCCCTGAATCTAAGTTTGACAGATGAAATCAGCAAACACAAACGATGAGATAATATTGTTATTTAGAAAACATTCATCCTCCTTTTTGGGAAGAACAAAGAGGAGGATGATGTCACTTTGAATCATAAGCTGTATAAAAATATGGAGATTTTGACGTGGCAACTACTTGGGCTGGGGGCACCTGTCGAACAAGACCATACGCTCCCAAACATACCCTTTCTTGCAGTAGACGAGTGGAGACAGTAGACAGAAACAAGTTGCTAATCACAAGGGGAATTCAAATGGTGCATGTAGCTCATACATGTAAATTATCTGAACTGAAATTAAGAGTCCCTTGTGTATTTTACCTCGAATTTCATTGGTGTGTATCAATCACTGCAGTGATACTATTTCGCAGCCAATTTACATATTATCCAACAATGCAAGTAACTGCTTTTAATACAAACAAGGAGACCTGCTAAACATAAGGTCTTTTTGGTTTTGAGCATGACAAAACTCAGAAATAAAAACTGAGTAGTATGCTGTTAGATATTGGTTCAGAGAACCAAGTCCACATCAAACATAAAGCTCAATGTCAAGTTTAAAGAGTGGTGATACAGTTTCAGAACAACAAAGAAATGCTTGCAGCCAAAGAGTTGGTGCCAAGAAATACCTTTAAACCACAACAGCGCTAACAGGCTGCAATTGAAAGGCCCAGACCACTGAGTTGGGCCTTCAAAAGCCAAAGTGCAAATACAACCAAGCCTGAGAGCACAAAGGCTGGCATCAAAGTCCACCTGCCAAGGACTGCTGCCACCTGGCTCCACATCAGGCATCACATCAGCCAGTGAACAATATAAATAACAAGAAAAGATGGGAAAGAAATCACAGGTTTCCTTCTTGAGCGGCCAGCATCACACGTGTGAGGGAATACAAGTGATATGATTTTAATGTATTACTCGTGATGTTTTAAGAGTGCGTGGTCTAATACAGTGTTGGTACAGCCTCGCTGTGAGATTTACCCTGGGATTCCTCCGTTGGGTCTGCTGCGGCCCATTCTTTGGTGGAGGCTGGTTCGCCGAAGCCTGAGCCTCCATCTCCTCAGTTTCACCTCTATGGGACAAAGACGGTGCAACAATAAAAACACAGTTCACACACCAGTCATTCTACTTGAAGACACAAACACGCTAACACGCTGTCATTAGTGGGTTAGCAGTTTGTTTTACATGCGTTTCGTTTCGTCTCAGGCCCAGCCGAGCTTAACTTTAGACGACTTTTTTGACACTACGCTACCTGTCAGAAATGTCGAAGCAAGTCCAAACACCTAATAACGTGAGTATCTCCACTAGTAAAAAAAAATAAGATAATATTACCTAACTTACCCGGGATATTTTAATCAAAACTGTAAACTCCTGGCAGCACAAGGTCGGGAGGATGTGTTAACTAGGATGTACAAACACAATACCGAAAGCAGCTTCGGGAGTGTGGAGAGCGACGCTTTCGCCAGTTTAGAAAACGCCGACTAGTTCTTCGCTTTTCAAACAAGTAAAATAAAAAAATAAAAAAGTTTGATTTAAACGTTATTTTTAATACACTCCCTGTATAAAACGGAACCAAAATTAGTTACATTAAACGGTGTACTGTCTGGCTTTAGAAAGAAATTATAATGATGCTATTTTTAAGGCACTTGTGCGGACAACTATAAGGTGCGTTCGTTTTATACGCCAGAGTTCACAACACTTTGCTAAACTAAACTGGCCAAGTTGTTGATATTTCCCAGGACACCTGGGGGGAACCTTTATATTTCATTCGGTTTGGTTTCAAGTTGGCGTTTTTTTTTTTTTAGTTTTAGTTTTTTTGGCTTCTATGGAGCTCAAGTCATAAAGGTTTTACATCCCCGCCGCCGTTGTGCTCTGCACACCCGAGCGACGAGATCTCGGCTTTGGAAACATGTACACACACTGTTAGAGGACCCACTGCACCAACACGAGATTGTATACAGAATATTTTCTTTTAATATTTATTGGTAATTATTAGCAGGGTGGCTATTCTCTAGCTCTAGACACCGCTGATTATTTGATGCCAGGGCTTTTTATTGTGGTAAGTAAAAGAGCTTTCATCCATGATGCTGAACTAATGTACGAGATAGTTAGCTACAAGCTAGCTAACTAGCTTCCCTTATATGACTATTCAGAACAAAAATATAGCAGTGTGTTTAGTTTGTCATGCGAAATGTATGTTTTAATGCTTCAGCAGCCCAGCACTACTGTCCAAACCTATGGCAGCGGTCAGTATGTTTTTAACTGAGATGAAAACTCTCTTCTGTCATTATCTCACCTTCGTGTCTGGTAAAACAGACTGCAGTGTAGACAGCAGAGATGAAGGCCAAGAAGAAGAAGAGACAGGATGATTTTCAGAAGGTCAAGTTAAAGGTGGGGAAGAAGAAGCCCAAAGCTGATAATGCCACCAACACTAATTTCCGCTCAAAGGGAATCCATCTATCTGAACAGCTGAAGAGAGACACAAGTGGCCCAACCACACACAGACAGCTTGGAATCAATGTGAGCCTCTTATCTCTTTCCTCTCTGTGTTTCACTTTGTCCTACAAACATACCTCTCTGAAAGTTGTTTCTTTTTTAACTCTACAATTTCTGTTCTTTCTTTCCCTTTCCCTGCACTTCACCAGGACCTCCTGTCTCAGCTCCACCATTACAATGCCAATGTGAAACATAGTGCCTTGTTGGGTTTGAAAGAGTTGCTGTCCCTTAATCCATCTCTGTTAGAGCAGCATCTCTCGCGGCTGCTCTCTGAAGTTGCAGCTGTTTTCACAGACAAGGATGGCAACGTTCGTGTGGCAGCTACACGTGTGCTCAGGTTAGAGAAACAACAGTGATGCAGGAATACAACAAACATTAGAACACATCTCACCTCTGAATTTTCCTGACTGCATCTATTTTGATTGTGACGCAATCGCAGATAGATGCACACAGACAGACACACATATATTATAAACACCAATTTAAAAACAACGAAGTACTTAAAATTGCTTCTGGGGTAGTTCCTGCCACAGTAGGTGTCTCCAGGATCACATTATGCCATGATGATGCACACACTGAGACACACAAGATGAAAACAATACCAGCCAAATGCTGTCGCAGCTGGTAATAACACTCAGCTTTTGTTTATTATCTCATATAACACTTTGTCTAAAATTGCTTCCAGGTTCATCGCACAGTCTGTGCCTGCAGAACGAGTGGCCCCATTTTTCCCTCTCCTCAGTGCCCACCTGTCTTGTGCCATGACCCACATTGAGACAGGCATCCAGGAGGATGCAATGAAGGACCTTGATGTGTTGCTGGAACACTACCCTGCTCTGCTAGCAGCGCGGCCTGCAGTACTCCTCACTAACTTCCTAGAGTTGATCTCTCACAGACAAAGCAGTGGAGGAGCCAAGAAGTCCCAGGATGCCAAGGGGCGGACCTGGGCATTGTCAGTCAGTCTTAACAGGGCTGTGACTAGCCAGCAGTGGCGGCTATCTGTGCTCCTCAGGTACGGAAGCCAGATGCACATGGATTCAAAAAAAAAAAATCTAAAATCATAATTGTGGCTGCCAACCTTGTGGTTTGTTCCACTTGTTTCAGGCTTGGGCGCTTTCTTCAGGCAGTAGTTGAGGAAAGACCAGTTGAGGAAGGTGACATGTCTGTCGCAACTGAGGGAGTGTTTGGTTCCAGTGGAGAGGGACGGCTTTCACCTCTGTTTCTCAACTGGGAAGAGCTCACCTACAGTAAGGTTGGAGTTAAGGTGTATGAGCATTCTGGGGCCAAACCAACTCCACGTTCCACTTTTAGGCTCAGGTACGATACCACAAACTACTGTCACCATCCCGAAATGAAAATCTCAAACAGAATTTATCTGAAAATAAGTATTAACTAATAACTAATTATAATTTTCTTTTATTATCTCACTGTGTAGACCTGAGGTGGATCCTGGGGCTACAGTGGGTGAGAGTCTGGACTCAGCTGAGGCTGTTCAGAGCTTTGCAGCTACACTGGTACCTCTTCTGCTGGAAGTTTGGGTCGAGGCCAGCGCTAGTGACTGTTCCTGGAACACTACTGAGGGCGCTCACCTGCTCACCCCAGATGCTATGTCAGTAATGTTCCAGGTGTTGTCTATTCTGCAGCTGCTGAGAAAACTGGCACCACAGCAGGAGCACCAGGATTCACTGGTGAGATGAGGAATGCACAAATATCAAACAGTGTTTTTTGGACAAGAAAAGGTTTGCTAAAAGTGTGCCTTGTGTTTGTGTAGGATGCATGGTTCCGTAAAGAATACCTGGGAGATTTTAAGCAGCACTTCATGAAAAACTTTCCCTATGGTGCTCAGGACATACCCAAACATAAAAGAAAGGTGGATCTCAAAAGGTAAGGAATATCAGTTTTAATGTAAAGCAGACATTCATCCTCCTTCTGTTGATACATATATGTATTGTTATGTTTATGATGTGAGATGTGGTAAAAAATAATTAGAAAGTTGTGGTAAGATATTCCTGATTAGTGATCATTAACTACTGTATATGAAGATCTAAACTAGCTGTGATTATCTCGTGTTACTGTCCTCTCTTTAGGAGTAAACAAACTGCAGCTGTTCCAGGTTTGACTGTGGAGCCTCTGGCACTCAACATCACACTTTGCCAGGTCATGGTGTCCCTCAGCCAGAGGCAGGGACTCATCCGAGAGGCAGATGGAGACTGGCTGGCGCTACTGAGGACGTTTGTCCGAGACACTCTGAGCAGCGGAGTGAAACTGAGCTATAGGCAGCTCCACATGCTGCTTGGTACTGTGTGGAAGATGGTGCTCACACAGAGGAGCAAAAGTAAGCACGCACAGTGTACTTGTACTTGAAGACATATTTAATGTTCAGTCATTTTTTATATTAAATCAATGTGTGTGAATGTATTTGTGCAGCAGTGACAGAGGACCTGTTGGCAGCAGTGTACATCTACTATAAGCAGAAGCACCTGACTCTACAGACACGATCTCTGCTGCTGTCTTTCTACAGCAAGCTCTACCTGCAGGAGCAAGGTCATACACACATAGCCAGGTAACCTCAGTCACTGTTTTTCAGCACATGGAATCTTTAAACTGAAGATTTACAGTTCTTGTATACATGTAAATGATGGTTAATGGTAAATGGACTTGCACTTATATAGCACTTTTCTAGTCTTACTGACCACTCAAAGCCCTTTACAATGCTTGCCACATTCACCCATTCACCCACACATTCATACATCACACTCATACACTGATGGAACAGCCATCAGGGGCAATGATCATCAGGGGTGGATCGAACCACCGACCTTCTAATTAGTGGACGACCCGCTCTACCTCCTGAGCCACAGCTGCCCTGATCTAGCCATAATCATAACAGTAGCCTCATATTATATAATTTTGAATATTAAATGAGATTTGTATGTACTAAAAGTAGGAGAAAACGTAATACCCTTGCACAGTAATTTAATAGCACAGCCGGACCACTTGGCACAAGCTCAGTTTTCACTACAGGATTTAAGAATCATTTGAGAAAGAATTAGTACCAGCTGAATCAGTGAATATTTAGAAGATAACAAAACTAACCTTGTTCACAGTTGTTAATACTAGCCATTTGTGATATAAAATACAGCATGATTCTGCAGCTGCACTTCTCGTTCATCACATAGAATTCATCTAGAAACTAATTTGGGTGGGTTGTTTGTGATAAATTTGACATTTTCAGAACACCCACCATGCTTTTTCCTGTTGAAAAATTCTAAGTACAGAACAATGACTGTTCAGAGAGCTTGTTGTTGTTCATTCAGCCAAGAGCAGGAAGGATTTATGATGACTATGTGTTGTACTGTCAACATGAAATGACGTCTTACTCAAGCTCATTTATCTGCAACACTTCTGTATATCATCCCTCCCTCTGTCTCCCTGAAGGAGTAAGGTGCTGTGTCGGTGGTTGGCTTCTCTTCCCGTGCAGTTGTCCCAGCTTGGCCACCGTAACCCTGCGCTCTCTGCGCGACTTATCCTGTCCATCCAGGCTGCTGCTTCTCGGGGAAACAAGGATCTGCTCAACAGTCTGCAGACACAAGCCTGCAGGCTCTATGGTATGCACACTCAATTAGACAGAGGGACAAAGAAATCAATCATAGAGGTTTGGGCAACAACATCTGTTGATGCGACATCACCTCGACATCATCATATCTGTGTCACAGCCATCCTTGAAAATCAAATTACTACCAATTCAGACAGGACAGAGAACTGCCATTGCACATATCTCTGTAGTTTGAAACCTGTCTTGCCTCTGACCACACCTCAGTCAGCAGTGGTCCATCACGTTTCAGCTGGTAAATACCTGATTTGCCAACCCTGATTATTGCTATAGTCAGAGGTGGAGCGTGTTAACAAATTTCAACCCACAGAGAGCAGTGCTGCAGTGATTTTCTGCTCTGTGTTTAGTGTTTACTTGCTTTTTTTCTGGCTCATCAAACGCAATTACTGCTCAGTTCCAGCTTCTAATTTTGGAACATTTAATTCAATGAAGATACAGTAAGAGCAAGCTTTCTACTTAGGTGTTCACTATCTCCAGCATTGAATGAAATAAAAATAAATGTATTCAAATTTTTGAAAGGCACACAATCATTTTCATGAATGCAGATACAATATGGCCTGATTACGAAAGGGAAAAATCTTTAACACAAGGTACACTCTAGTTTCCCTAGGAGGCGATATAACTCCATGTTTCACAGCCCAGACAACATTGCGAAATTTAACTGCAACCAGAAGTGGAAAGCAGTAATAAGAAAGTGCTGGAAGCCTGTCCATATCCACTGCTCACAGGATGGTCAGATAGTCAGGCTGGTGTGTGACAGAGGGGGCCAGGAGAGGAGGGAGGAGAGAGGAGGGGGGGATGTCAGTGTTCTGATAGAAACTGCCGCAGAGCCAGCAATTCACCATCACAAGACTCCTTTTGTCTGAGGGCTTCTGACATCAGCATGTGCGTCAGAGACAGACAGAACACCACACACACGCACATTATCTGAGCCCTCACTGTAGTTGCCATGTCTGTCTGTCTTTCTCTTTTTTACTAGTCCAACATTGTCTGGTTTTCGTGGTATCACTGTAATTTTCTTGATAGAGCTTTATGTTATTTCCCCAGAGGCTGTAGTGCATGTGCTGCCTATGTGTAATAACATCTGAAGAATGCATCTGTGTTTGTGTGTGTCTGTGTGAAGATCCACAGGAAGGAGTTGTGGTGCTGTTACCAGCAGAGTCCCAGCAGCGAATGGTACAGCTACTCTACTTCCTACCCAAGATGTCCCAGTCTCTTCTGGCCAACCTGAGCTGCTGCTGCACTGCTGGACGAATCTCTGCTGGACTTGCTGCCTCTCTGATTCGTATTGTACATCTTAGGTGAGCTTGGAAACCCCCAATAGACCTAAAGAGAGCACATGAACTCAATTTATTGGCATGTGTGTAAGAAGACATTCCTGTTAAACAGCAGATGAAGGCCCCTACTTTTGGAATCACAAAGTTAAACCTGTCAGGCAATGATGTTGGACACACAGAAAGCACTCCAGACAGCTACCATCAGATGGCAGTGTTGCGCTGTCACAGAGGAATCCCTGACATTTTATCTGGCTTCTTCCCTGTCTGTTGACAGGTGCTGGTGTGGATGTCTTTTATATTTGATATTCAACTTAGAGGTGACAATAAAAGCGTTTTTTTTGTTCTATTAGTCAACCCCAGACTACCTTTCTACTGTTATAGTGTGTGTGTGGTTACGTGCAGTTGTGTGTCTGACCTTTTGCCTGTGTCAGTGGGGCAGTGTTATATATGTAATTTTAGTGGAGGGAGTGCTGAGTTCATAGTGGATTGGATGTGTGTGTAATGGGTATGATACAAAGAGCTCTTTAGGAGGGTGGAATGCAGCGTCGTCATGGAGTATTGAGAAGACTGTCTCCATGTGCCTCCTGGGCTTCACAATACACACTGTTATTCACACATATTTCCCACTGTTACAGATCTATCCTCCCCTCAGGACAAGGAAGAATTTTTCACAACTGTGTTTCTGCGCACTTTTACACACAATATTATGCTCTCAGAAAACGCAGCATCACGATTTATCCTAAGAAATGTGATAAGGAAAATATAAGAAAAAGTATATTATTTGAAAAATAAAGTGGTGTGTCCAAAAGTTGCATGAATTACAAGCTGTAAAACCATCAGAAAGATGTGACTTTTCAGCTTTGTGTTAAACGCACATTTTGCATCAATAATTGTATAACGTATATGTTCACTGGTTATGTTCTCCAGGTCATCTCTGAGTGGCTGGTCAGTTGGGAGCCAGGAAGCGGCTCTGCAGGACGTGGACTACATCAGCTTCCTGTTCTCCACCCTGACGGGCTTCTCGTCTGACAAGCTCGCCTCCCTGCAGGAGGCCGGCGACGAGAGTGCCCTGCCTTCCTCGCCTCTCTCACCCCTCAGTCTCTACCCCACCCCGCTGGAACAGTTCACCCACCACTGGGACATTGTTGAGGTGCGTTCTCTGCACAGTCTTTCCTACAATTACGCCAAACTCACATACAGTGTAACTTTTTTACCAAACTGCAGCCACTAAGCAACACTTGGACACAACATTAAAAATGAGTCTAGAAGGGACGGAGACTAGGAGGTGAGGAAGAGGAAGAAAAGACATTGTTTTGAAAATTAAAAAGTGTTGATATTCTGGACACAGCCATGGTCTTTCAGTCCCCCCTGGTCTCTCTCTGTCTCTCATGTAGAGCTCAGAGGGTGGAAGCTTTATCGTGGCACTCCGGCTGAGAGGGGAACCTTTATCGCGTTGCGCAGGTTGGAGATGCGTGGTTATCGGGCATAGCGGATATGCACAAATGCTAATGAGAGCCCATGGCATGATGGGAGTGTGACATTTCTGCACAGAAATTACCGTTAACGTAACTATGCCCTAGGGCAAGTGTGTGTGAGTGTGTGAGCAAGTGGGGGGCTTATAATCACTAATTCAACTCCTCAATTAAGGCCTCAGATCCTGCCTCTCTCATCTCCCTGTCTGAGTCAATCACAGGCAAGTGGCGGGAAGGAGGAGGGAGGGCACATGTGGTGGCGAGGGGGGTGGCGGCATTAAGGGACGGACTGTGTCAACTCTGGTTCAACTAATGAGACTGTTGGATTGTTTTTAATGACGGGGAGAATGCCAACAGGTGCACAGTCCCGACACACACTGGCTCGCACTCAGTTCTGCACTGCAGCACGCACACACCTCAATTTGATAAAAGCTAATGAGAAATTTGATTTGGATTTGAAGTTAATGAGGAAAAGCTGAGCCTTATTTTTCACTTTTAAAAAGTTGGTGGCGTGGTGGCCTCTTAGGCCTGAAACCAATCTTGTCTCCATCCCAGCAAAAAAAAGAAAAGAAAATTTAAGATGTTGTTAATGACTCATGTCATTGGTAAAGGCATGATGAGCCGGGAAGCCCTAACTTAATCCAGACAGGAATGCAGAAATACTCTAATGCTCTGTTCATGTACAGCAGGAATGTGGTTTTTCTGATAAATGCAGCTTAAAGCGGTTTTAGACGGAAGTTTTTCCTTAATTTGCTCCTTAATCGTCTCTTCATAATATCATTTGGGCGGTTTCTTTTCACTGCCTGCTTTGTTTTCCTTTAAAACGCTCTTGGAAATGGGAAACGGGGTCTGGGACAATGTATCAGTTATATAAACATTATCCGCAGCAGTGTGACAGAAACCCAAACTTAGTTATGGGCTTACATGCTGTTGTATACAGTAAAACGGAATACCATTTAAACTATATTTTAAACTGTATTTGCATACAAATATTCTCCCATAAAAACCTTTTATAGTCCACCGCAAAGGGTTAAAAGAAAGAAAAAAGAAAAAATCAGACAAGGAAACCGATCTTATTTACCAGTTGTCATGTTGCATTGCTAAGATAAAAATTTCACCTTTTTATTTGAAAGCAGTATAGCAGTTAAGGATTCCTAAACACAGGGAATCTATAATATTTTATTTAACATCTCAGTAAGGGAAAAAGCTATTTTTGGTTAAATAATGTGCCTGTTTCATTCACAGGAGGTGTGCCACTGTCTGGAAACTCTGGGTTCCAAGTCTCAGTGCTTTGACATCTTGCAAAATGGCATTTGCAAATATCTGGTGAGAAACTGTTTTCATTGATTGGTACTCATTTAGTGCCATTTCCTATGCTTTATTCCTTCAACTGCTTTTCTGCCCTCAGTGGAAAAAAACAAGCATCCTGAATATGCTGTGTGTGTGTGTGTGTGTGTGTATGTATGTGTGTGTCTCAGACCAAGTTAGGAGTGGTTCCTGACAGTATGGCGGCCGGCCTGCTGAGAGCGGTGTCCAGATTATTGGACCTGTCCGTCCTGCCCATTGAACCTGTGCTGCGCTTCTTGTCTCAGTCCTGCCTCAGCCTGCTGGCTCTGCTCATCACCCTGCAGCAGGAAGCACCTGCCGAAACCAACCATAAAAGGTGTGTGTTGAATGGCTGCAACTGTTTGCTGATGTGTTTGGAAAATATCTCTTGTTGATATAAAATATTGATCTTAATAGCAGCAAGGTGCTATTGTGATAAAAGTCATAAAGATTTACAATAATTTGGGTTAAAACATCTTTGTCGCTCACTTGCAGGGAGGCAATTTGGGGTGCTTGTGTGTTAGCATTGAGCACCGTTCCTCGCCTGCTGCGGATTGTTCTGCAGTTATTGCGTGTTGGAGATCTGAGTGAGGAGGAGCTGCCACAGCTCGGGCAGATCCTGTCAATGCTGCTGCAGCACGCGCCACTCCACAACCAGCTGCTGGCCAATGCTGCTCTGCTGCAGGAGATCATACAACAGCTCACGGTAAACACAGCAAAAACACGTAACTGATAGCTGCATTTTAAGGCTTTCGTAATATGTCATGTCTATGTTAATCTCTCATGATTTCTTTGTGTGTGTGTGTGTGTGTGTGTGTGTGTGTGTGTGTGTGTGTGTGTGTGTGTGTGTGTGTGTGTGTGTGTGTGTGTGTGTGTGTGTGTGTGTGTTTCAGAGGCACTCCCGAGCTGCAACCAGGGAGCAGTGGCTGACGGATTTACTCTACTGTTACAGCCTCACTGTGGCTCATGGCTCCTCTGCTCACCGTGGAAACCTGGGCCTTCGAGACATGTACTGACCGATACACCCACCAGACAAGTACCTGGTGTGTTCCTCAGTTCACCCTCTGAAACATCTTACAGTCACATTGTCAAACGAAACACTCACAGCTCTCAGCACTGACGAATACATCAGACGATACTTTCAGACACATAAAATGGAAAAAAATTTTTTTATTGTGAGTGACAATGAATAGTCCACATAGTTTATTTAAGAACTTTGGCTGTTTTTCTTGTCTTAAGCTGCCTCTATATTGCTTCATTCTTACCCTGTTAATTGACATTTTGCCTCTTCTGAGCACTGTTGTTATTGTTGTTGCAGAACATTGCCCAGTTGTTTTTGGGGTACCTGGAGACTTTTGATTAAAAAAAACAAAACTAAAAGAAAAAAAAAAAAACAGAATAAAGGCAAAATAAAGTTAAATCAAAGTGCACTGCCCCTGTTTCAATTTTATTTTTTATTTCTTATGATGCAATTAAAAAGCAACAAACACTGAGGTATATTTCTAAAATTACACAACGTGGATTATTTTTGTGCAAATGCATAAGTAAATAAGAACTGCATAGTTCAGAAATACACCTTTCTCTTGAGAGGGAAAGCACTTAAAGACCATACCGATGTGTAGCAAGTAACTTATATATGTGTGTGTGTGTGTGTGTGTGTGTGTGTGTGTGTGTGTGTGTGTGTGGCTGCAGGTGGGCTATCTGTATGACTGGCTGTTGATAGACTGCCTCATTCTCCACAGCAGGAGGAAAGGTTATCTCAGTGTGTGTGCGAGAGCGATGGAGAACGAGAGAGATGGAGTGTGTATGTGTTCCTTCCACAATGGATGAAAGGTTATCTTTTAAACACACCATTTCTGTAGACTTAACCCCACCCTGTGAGGTCATGGCTCTGATGTCATATGGCTTAATTTTAGAAAGCTTGGCACATTGAGTGAACAATGTGTATCGTAATTCTATAGAGGTAAGGCTGCCAGCCAGCTGAGAAAACATCAAAGCGCATGAGGTGTGTGTGTGAATGTGTGTGTGAAGCTTCAATGTTTTCCCCGTCCTCTAGTCCCCTGTCCAGCACTATGTGGTCTCAGGTGGTAAGAAAACTGCTTGGCTTGATCCATCGCATCCGTCAGGTGTACACAATCTATACCGCTCACTGTAAAATAAGTACACAAAATTACCTTTTTAGAGTCTTTTACTTGATCTAAAGTGTGTGTTTGTGTATGTGAACACACACTTACACTGGCTCTGAGTGCGTAGTGGCATCTCCAGGAGCAGCTGAGACTGAGAGCCCCGAAGTGAACGCCCTCGTCTGGCCATAGAGTTGCCTAAAGGACAGTAAAGAAAAATGTTTGGAAGACATCTCCATTAAGTTACAGCATTTGAACAGTTCCTGAATTCAACTAGCTCGTGTTGCATAACAAAGCTCAGGACACTCCTGTAACCTGTCAATCTAGTCAGGTCATACACACCCATGCTTGTTGAAGGTGTTGTCTTTATATTATCACCTGATGATGGCACTTATAACAAAGGCCCTATAGCTCAGTGGTTAGAGCACTGGTCTTGTAAACCAGGGGTCGCGAGTTCAAATCTCGCTGGGGCCTAAAATTATTGTTTTACTGTATCTGTAGTGATCACAGACGAACTAATCCTAACCCTACATGAATAAAACACTGCCAATGTTATTAAGGGACTGATTTATCACTGATTTGTGATGCTTGCAGGTATTCTACTAGAGGTACTTGATCAGATTTAATACTGTTTCACATAGAGTTCAACCTGTTTTCCATAATTGTTTTATTCTGCGGCAATACAATAGAATAATCCTCCAACAAGTTTGAAGTTGATCATGTCATGGAGCTTAAAAATGATCTCCGTAACTTGGTGCTTGTTTCATGTTATTGAGAGAGCTTGGAACATGTAAACTTCACCACTTCAATTCGTGTGTACAGTCTAAGTGATTGTCTAGTATTCAAGTTTACAGTGGAAATAAATAATTGGGCTTTATTGTATTTTTACAACAAATATTTGCACTAATTGACATATCAATTGAACTTGCATACAGCCATTCTCTGACACAATTTTGTTATCTGTGATGCAAAAATAAATTTCTCTCCCTCATGTGTGTTACTACAAATAGATGAAGCAATATTAAAGATATATTTGGAATAAAATAATTAAAAGGCAATCTAACAATACTTTATGATGATGAAGCAAGCGGTGTGATCCGGTCGAGTTGTGTATCAAATCTCTGTCTACTTCTCCGAAAAAATGAGGGTGCAAATGAGAGCGCGTGTGTGTGTGTGTGTGTGTGTGTGTCCTGCAGATAGCTCGACGCAGTCGTTTGACATTCCCCCTGACAGCTCTGAACTTTTCACAGTGCCAGGACTGTCAGAGAGAGAGAAGGAGAGAAAGAGGGAGGTGAGGTGAGAAGGGGGAGGGGAAAACCACGTCAGAAGGTTGGTACGGAGGGACTTTTTTTTTTTTTTTTTGGGGGGGGGGGGTCTAGTGGTCTATCTGTCCATCTGTGGGCTGAGACGGCGTGCGTGCTTATATGTTTTGGCGCAGCAAGGTTTCTGTCCGTCCTGCCATCATCACCTGGTGATGTGTGATGAAGGTCAGGCCTGTCTGTGGGGCAAAACCCTACCAGAGGTTCCACACAGGCAACCAGGCTGCCTCTGTCCTGGTATTTGGACTGAAGCATCATCCAGACATTTACACAAGTTCCTGTTCCCGGAATTAGTCACTTACAGCGTCCTCTACAATGGTATGACAACCATCCTGACTTCCAGCTTTTATCCCACAAGATCTCAGTCTGTTTGGGGTTTTCATGCAATTCAAGAGCTATGGTTTTGATAAGGATAGAAACTGCTGTTGCTCAGTGTGTGATTCTAAGAGTTTCACTGAACACCCTAGTAGCCTAGGGGTTTAACAAGCCCACCATGAACAGCAAGGTCCCTGGTTCAAATCCAGCAAGAGACCTTTGATACATGTCATTCTGCATCTTTGTTTACCCTCATTTCTGTCACTGTTCCACTATCAGATCTCTAAATGAATGAAAATGTCGAAAATCTCTACAGTTAAATCTCTAATAAAGGCACAAAAATACCACCAAAAAAGCGATTCCTCACGGTTCTTTGACGTTAGCACCTGTGAGCAAGTTTGTGCTCCGACTCCCTTTTTACTTCAACTGAAGCCCACTGGAACTGAAATCATTATTCTAGCAGTGTACCATAACCCACATTAGTACAATATTACACTAAATTGCAGCATTGCTCTCAGTTACTGTTAACAGTTGTGCTGAAGTAATATTAGTGCAATGGTTCAAGAGGGGTGGGTTTTTTGGAAAGGGGGCTCTGTGCGCTGGGGAAAAGGTATGTGCATGTGATGATACATGTGATGTTTTGTGTGTAAGTGTTATTTTGTTTTAGTGTCTAAGGTTGTTTTTCCTTTTGCTCCAACTTCCTGTTTTCTGGTTTGTTGAACATACCGTACATGTATATATATATATATATATATATATATGTATATGTCCATCATAAATATGGTATGCAAATTATCTCACCATAGATACTTTGAAGCACAGAGCTCTTACTCATAGCCAGTTTAGCAGGTGGAGCTCTGATATCCATCTTCTTCCTGTTTTGGGCATAGCTCAACTCCACCTCTTCGCAGACCTTCACCTCTCTCCGTGTTCGTGTGTGGAACCTGCCGACACATATCCATGCAAGCGCACACACATGCATGCTGTTCAATAAAAAACATCTCAGACAGCGTTCAAAGGTCCAAAACCTGGCAAATCCTCACACTAGTACTCACTAAGCATAAACAAAGTAAACAGAGTTTATTCAAGGCAGTTAATAGGCAGCACATACAGAATATAATTGTGAAGCTGAATGGAAACAGAGGGCCTCCTGTGGTGTACTGGCAGCGTCTAAGAGAAACACAGAGTGTGTAAGAAGGGGAGAAAAGCAAAGAGAGGCTGCTGGTAGCTATTAGAGCAGCACGGCTGAACTTTTAGCCTCTTGTTAAACCAGTATGAAAGCTCTAGATTATAGCCCGTCTGTCCCCTGCATCCCTGTCTCACCCATCTCCCACGCTCTCCCCCCCACTGCTCAAGTGTTGATGGCATCCAGACCGAAGATGAGGCGGTGTTAGAGAAAGATGAGAACCAGTTGGCATGTATGAGGGCGAGGGCACATGTGGGCACCACATGGCAATCTTCCACAGCCACAGAAGCTTCAGCTACTGAGCACCCCTCCAGGTACCAACATAAAATGCAAACGCATAAACTCACCTTCGCCAGGCTCGCTGGATGATACGTGCAGCCTCGTTCCTCCTCCTCCGCTGCTCTTTGTCGTGTCCCCTGTGTGTGCGTGTTGAGATCGGTACATGTGCACCAGTCTTTCTTGAGGGGCTTTTGTGGTCTAAAGATGAACTACTTCTTAATGAGGGAGTGTGAGTTTGGTCTTTGGTGGCAGCCCTCTCTGAAGTCTGCTCCTTGTGGTTTCTGTGCTTTTGTTGAGAGGTGTGGGCATCAGTTTTGCCGGGGGCAGCCTGCATACTCGTGTGAGTGTCTCTCTTTTTTATAGACATGCATTCTTTGGAAGTTGCCTCAGTTTGGTCCATAGAGGAGACACTGGTAGAAGGAATGCTTGTGATTGAGGAAGGTCGTTCCCTGACTTTGGGCATGGAGGGGGGTCTGGGTTTGAGGCTGGGTGGCTGGCTGCAGCTGGCAGGAGAGAGAAGTTCCTTCAGCCTGGTGGTCTGGGGAGCACCGGGCACTGTGTCACCGGTAACGTGAGTGTGGTGTCTCGAAGCCTGAGGAACCTCCTGTAGTTCAGCTGCTTTACTTCTTCTGGAGGATCTGCTCTTGTGGGCTGGTGGGGTGGATTTAAGAGGCATATTAATAAACAAATTAATAAAAAATCCTTGAATCTCTCTAATCTCTAATGCTGAAACAATATCATAAGTATCAAAACATAATTCACAATTCAAACTGCAATCTGCTTCTGCATTTGTACCTTTGTGTCTCTCCTCTTTGCTCTTTGCGCGTTCAGCTTTGGATGATTTCTTTGTTTCCACCACACTGTCATTCATGGATAAGTCCTCCATCGTGCTGACAAGGGAGATCTTTTCCTGCTCTGCTCTCATCAAAGAGACCTTCCGTTTCTCTGCAGCGGACACTGAAACCTGTTGCACGGCTTCTCTTCTCCGCTGCTCTTCTTCTCGTTTCCTAAACACAAAGAAGCGTGAGACCTAATCGTGGCATATAGCTGTGTGTGAAATGCACCACACCCACCACATCCACAGCCAAAATTGTAGTTTGTTTTAAATGTGTCTATTTTTTTATTCTTTTTAAAAATTTGATTGCTATAGTGACACTGGTGGGTATATTTAGTTTAATACACATCATCATCGTGGCAACCTTTGGGTACTTGTCAAGACAATTTTTGAGTTTGGAGCAATAAAAAGTTTATCCATTTTGGTCACAACTTGGTTTTCTATTGGGGGGGGGAAAATGATTAGAAGGCAAGATGTGGTAGAATATTTTTAGTGCTTTGCAAAAAAAACATCTCACAAGATTTACGACTCAATAAAACTGCCTGCTTAAAATACCAAGAAGAGAAAGTTGAAGTCAATGTGCCCTCTTAAAACAAATTTACTTCTCAAAAGCATCGTGTAAGACAATAAAGGTGAGACTGGTGAGCAAATGACAAAAGGAGAACAAGCTAAAAGGGAAAGACAGGGGGAAGACATATGTGTGTGCAGGGATGACAGAAAGAAAGATAGATATGGAGCGAGTGTGACTGTTTCTGGAGAGGTGGGAGAAGGAAGACAGAGACAGATAATGAAGACAGAAACAGGAATGAGATGTGAACACAATGCATGTAATGGTAAAATGCAAATGGTGTTGTGTCACAAAGAGAGGGATACAAGAATACAAGCATCTTCAAAGCACAGGAACAATGACCGAGGCTTCAGTATATGTATGTCTTTGTTTATGTAAATATGTTAATGTATGTGTGTGTGTACTTGTCACTCACTTGGCTGCATCCTTGCGCAGCTGCTCGTGCCTCATGAGGAGCTGCTTTCTCTCCCTGAATGCCTTGCGGACGGTGTAGCCTTTGTAGACAGCCTGGATGGAGGCAGCAGCGATGTCCTGGATGGCTGCTATGGACAGAGCGCCGTGCTCCAGCATGAACTGAGTCACCTCACTGTGCCCCCCCAGCAGAGCGTAGTCCAGAGGGGTGTACCTGCTCAACACAAACACCAGTGTCATTTGTGGATCTGTTTTCCCACTTCCACTTCACCTCTGCCGCCTTTGTGAGTGGCTCGGCCCTCACCTCTCCTCAGTGTGCTCCATGTGATTAGGAAAGGCGTTGTAGCCCAGCAGCAGTTTCACAGCATCCAGGTAGCCATTGTTACATGACCAATGGAGAGCAGTCCGCCCCTGTGCACCCATAAAGAAAAGCATCCATTCACACTGCAACTGTGTCCAAAAGCAATAGACAGAAATGTTATTTCATTTGTGGACATATGAAAGGGTCCTCACCTCCTTGTCCTGTATGTTTGAATCAGCATTATTCTCCATGAGAACAGCCATGCAGGTGATGTAGCCACCATAAGCAGCACACTGCAGAGGTGTCCGTCCTGCCTGGTCCTGGTGCAGCAGGAATAAAATTTATTTAACATTCAAGTCCAGAACAATTCAAAGTAGCACAGGATTTATGAGGTCGATCCTGATTTTAGACTCAATGCTATTAGAGTTGCAATTAATGGTGGACCAATCTACAGTTCTGGATAGAAAGCTCTTCACGGTGTAGCCAAAGCTAACCAGCTGTGTATCATAGCAAATGTGAGTGTATATCTAAAAAAATATATATATGTAGTTATATTTTTGCCATTCTTTGCTAGTGTATACAGATGGATGCTGAGAACAGATTGCTTCTGACTAAAGTGATTTGAAATGACTTCTTTGGTTTATTACAACAGACCGCTGTTGTATCATGTTAGGGAGATCTTCTAGTGCATTAAACGATGATTGTGGATGGAAAGCTAGAGCTGCACAGCCCATAGAAACGTAGGGACTGTTCACAAAAGTTTTTCAATTTCTGTAGCTCTGCAGGTGAATAATTGAGTATGCGCATGCATACCTGCACATTAGGACTAATCCCATTCTCCATCAGTATCTGGCAGACCTCAGCATTTCCTCCCAGGGCAGCCCAGTGCAGAGCGGTGTGACCATCCACGTCTACCAGGTCCACATGTGCAGAACCTTCATTCAGAACATTTACATATTTACATTTCAGTTGAGGCATTTAACTGATGTATGTAAAGACTTCAACACTCAAATCATTTTTATTTCCTTTATCATGGACAACAATATTGCAATGACTCTGAATATGAATACTCAGAACACAGTGTCACTGAAAATCAGGGTGTATTATTATTGGGATGCTTCCACATGCAGTGGCAAGAAAAAGTATGTGAACCTTTTGGAATTTCATGGTTTTCTGAGTAAATTTGTCATAAAATGTGATCTGATATTCATCTAAGTCAAGGGTATTGACAAATATAATGTGTCTTAAATAATACCACAAAAAAAATTGATCTTTCATGTCTTTATTGAGAATAACCAAAAAATCCTCATAGTGCTTGTGGAAAAAGTATGTGAACCCTTGAATTAATGACCTCAAAAAAGCTAATTGGTGTCAGGTTTTAGCATACCTGGAGTCTCGTTAAGACAATGAGTTTGGGGGTGTGGACTAAAGCTACTTTGACTGATAAAAACCCCTCAAACTTTTGGAGTTTGTTTTGCAAAAGAAGAACACATTTATGTGAGCCATGCCTCACCAAAAAGAGCTTTCAGAGGATCTACGATCAAGAATTGTTGATTTACATAAAACTGGCAAGGGTTACAAAGTGATTTCAAAGACTAGAAATTCACCAGTCTACAGTTAGGCAAACAATCTACAAATGGAGACACTTTGGGACTGTTGCTACTCTACCAAGAAGTGGACGCCCAGTCAAAATGACACCAAGAGCACAACGAAGACTCATCAATGAGGTAAAGAAAGAACCCCGAATGACAGCCAAAGATTTGAAGGCATCACTGGAACTGGCTAACATCTCTGTTCATGAGTCTACAATACGTAAAACATTGAACAAGCAGGGTATCTACAGCAGGACACCATGAAGGAAGCCACTGCTTACTAAAAAGAACATTGCTGCACGCCTGAAGTTTGCAAAAGAGCACATTGACACTCCACAGCGGTATTGGCAAAATGTTTTGTGGACTGATGAAACTAAGATTGAACTATTTGGAAAAAACACCCAGCACTACATCTGGCGTAGAAAGGGCACGGCATATCGTCATGAAAACATCATCCCAACCGTAAAGTATGGTGGAGGAAACCTCATGATTTGGGCCTGCTTTGCTGCATCAGGGCCTGGCCAGCTTGCAACCATTGAGGGGAAGATGAATTCCCAAGTTTATCAGAGAATTCTTCAGGATAATCTGAGACTGTCTGTACATCAGCTGAAACTCTCTAGAAAGTGGGTGATGCAACAGGACAACGACCCAAAACACTGGAGCAAGTCCACAACAGAATGGTTCCAGAAAAACAAAATCCGCCTTTTGGAGAGGCCAAGTCAGAGCCCAGACCTCAACCCAATAGAAATGCTATGGATTGACTTGAAGAGAGCCATACACATGAGACGTCCAAAGAATATGGCAGAGCTTAAGCAGTTCTGCCAGGAAGAATGGGCAAAAATTCCAACGATGTGCAGTTCTGATCCAGAGCTACAGGAAGCGCCTGGTTGAGGTTATTGCTGCTAAGGGGGGGTCAACCAGTTATTAATTCTAAGGGTTCACTTACTTTTTCCACTGCCATTTTGAATGTTGAATGAGTGTGTTCAATAAAGACATGAAAGATCAGATTTTTTCTTGTGTTATTATTTTAGACACATTATATTTGTCAATACCCTTGACTTAGATGAAGATCAGAACAGATTTTATGACAAATTTATTCAGAAAACCATGACATTCCAAAAGGTTCACACACTTTTTCTTGCCACTGTATGTACCAATTACACCCACCTTTGATGAGTGTGAGTATGACATCCCTGTGTCCCATCTCGCAAGCTCGAAACAGCGGCGTGTGTTTCATCACGTCCAGAGAGTCGACCATTGCTCTCTTCTCCAACAGCAGCTTCACTGTGCTCACATGGCCTGACAGGGAAGCTGCATGGAGCGCTATGTGAACATACACACACAAACACACTTCAAATATACCCTGAGATAAGAAGATATGGTCCTGAACAAAAAACCCTCAGGATCACTGCTCCTCCCTCATCTGCCTCCCCTCCGTTCATTCAGCCCCGCGACTGCAGGTTCTCTCCGGCTGTAGCTAAAGTCTGGTCAATGGAGGGTTAAACAGACAGAGAAATTTAATGAGGAGCAATACACTTAAGCCTCCTCATGGCTACTGCCCCAGCCCCCTCCAGTCCCCAGACAGTACAGACTAGAGTCAAGTGCATGGAAGTGATCTGGGCACCAGTCAGCTCCACTGCCCTTCACACCGTCTCATTAGCATGACACAACCACTGCATGTTATGCATGCATAAACAATGACCGCCTGGCTGAGCAGAGGGGCTATCGCCATGGAGATTATACATCCAAACAGCCCCGGGGGGTCAGAGTGTGTCTGCATGAGTGTGTGTTTGTCAGAGGACAGTCCTGGCAGTGGTGGGAGTCTATTCAGCGAGCTCACACTAATTTTGCTGACAGTATCACTTCCCTCTCTCCCTCACTCTCGCAGTCTCTCTAGCACCTTGGGGGGAATCCCCTGTGACATCAGCATCATCATCATGCCTAGCCTAAAATGAGAGGGAAGGCCACACTCTGAGAAGACAAACAGAGCAAGGGTAAAGGTGCATGTGCGTGTGTGTGTGTACAGTAACATGACCACGCTGGTTTATGTCACCAGGCCCTGGAAAAAGACAGGTCGGGTCAAAGCAGTTTAGAGGAGCCTCACTTCCTCCTCTTGTTTCTCTGGTGCTCACCGGTGCCTCCGTACTTGTCAGCCATGTTGATGTCAATGTGAGGGGTGAGGGTCAGCATGGTGCGGATGACATCATCACTGCCCTTCCCAGCGGCCCACATGAAGGCCGTCCGCCCCTCCAGATCAGGTTCATCTTTCACCGAGGGGTGGGACAGAAACACACCAACTGTCTCCTACTCGCACACAGAGACAGACAATTACATTTAGTTTAGTTTATCTAACTGGATTTTATGAGAAGGGAGACACTCAATCACAAACATCAAGGATAAGAATTATTTCCATTGTGGTCATTGATGTGAAATTAATAATTATGTGTCATTCCACTCCAATAAAATAGATTATCATAGATTATCATTACTAAAATCACCTAAGCCAAACTGCAAAGAACTGTATACAAAGTAAGAAAGAAGAAAAATCAACTTGCTTTTCTAAATTTCCCATAAACTATAATTTGACCTTTTTAAAATCATTAGAAGTTTAGAACCTTAACATATCTTGCTTTTGCGACCCTACATCAGGGTTGTCAGGAGGACACAGAACAAACTCAATGAGACATTGTGTGACTCACAGCATTGTTGCTCTGAGCTCCATAGTGCAGAGGTGTCGCTCCTTGGCTGTCTGAGGGAATAGTTCCTGATGTGTTTCTCTCCAGCAGTAGGTGGACGATTTTGGCATGGCCTGAAAAACACATGTCTACATTAGTGGGGTGACAGATAATGACAAAGACATAAGTAAATAAGGGGCAATTGCTCAGCTATACAGTCCTACACAGGCACCTTATAGTTAACTTTACAAAGAGTGCTATTAAATGGGTTTTAAGATCAATAAACCCAAAGAAAGAAGACTTTTTGCTTTTTGAATTAAATGCTAACATCATCATGCTAACATGGATAGATAGACAGATAGATACTTTATCTTATTAACATGTTCATAATGACAATATCAAAAGATGCTGATGCTAAGCAGGTATGGTATCAGTTTAGCATTTTAGCATGCCAACATCTGCAAATTACTATTTACTAATTACTATTATTACCACTACACACAAAGTACAGCTGACACTGATGGGATTGTCTTTAGTTTTCCAATATTTGGTCATGAGCCAAAGTGTTGGACAAACTTTTCAGAAAACTTTAGCAGGTGGCACCAGAAGAAAAGTCAGGAGACCAGGCCACCAGAGTCATTAGGAGTCCTCCTCTGGGCACAATGAATGTCTTTATAAAATTTCATGGCAATTCACCTAATAGTTGTTGAGATATTTCAGTCGGGATCAAAGTGTTGGACCCAAAGACCAACATAATTATATCATGTGGGTAATAACTAATAACTAAAAACATTTTGGCTTTGACTCAACTAACCAGTGTAAAAATTCCTAAAATTGGAATTTTGTTTTTGGGGAAAGGGGGACATAAATTGCATATAGTTTGAAATCTTTCATCTCAGAAGTATAGCTGTCATTCCGGCTGCAGCAGGTCACACTCAGTATGCGTGCTCACTCACCGAGCAGAGCAGCCCAGTGCAGCGGTGTTCTGAAGAGGTTATCATAAGCTGTCACATTACAGCCCTCGTAAGATGTCAGCACCTCCACCACTGCCTCGTTACCGTCAGCAACAGCAAAGTGCAGGGGCGTCCGTCCCTCATAGTCCTGCCAGTTCAGCAGGGACTCAGTGGGAGCTGCCTCCTTCACACATGAACACACACACACAAGACAACCGCAGAAAATAAAAAAAGACATGCAGACTGACAGGTGAGGATGGAGGATGATGACAAATTCAGTTGTATGCATGCATGTGTGTGTGTGTGTGTGCACAGTGGTGTGTACCAGTATACAGCGGACAGTCTGTGTGGCGCTGGGCTCCTGACTGTGTGCGGCCCAGTGCAGGGGGATCTTGCCCTCGCTGTCTGGGATGCCGATGTTGGAATCATGTTTGATCAGGAGGCGGACGTGTTCTGGTCGGTTATAAAACGCTGACCAGTGTAGAGCAGTTTGCTATAAAAAGAGAGATAAATGAATAGGGACAGATGGAGATGATGAATGGAGTTAAAAACAGAGGGGCTGTTGTAACACAAGGTTTTGATTTACGTTCACAAAATTACTCCACTACGACATGCCCGGGAAATATTTGGGCAACGTGCTTCACAAAGCTCATACTGAGCTATTCTGAGATTTTCTGCTGAAACCACTGTCATCTGACATGATGATGCATATTGGATTATTACAAAACTAACTACTGATGTCAGATACACATCAGCTCCAACAAGACAGAGGAGACTGTGTGTTTGTGTGTCTGTGGTCATATCAGAAGAACACAGGACAAAGCCACAGATTGTTACATCGTTCACTGCTGTGTGAGTGTGCCTGTCCGTGTTCATGTGTGTATGACCTCAAATTTCTGCTGCTTCTAATGAACTATTTTCAGTCAGTCAGTTATCTCTTTGCACGTTATTGGTCAGACGTCCTGACTGGCTGGTTTCTGACTGAGGAGAAACTATGGGCTTTTGTTAAGTCAAAACATTTTTCAAAAACCTGTTTGTGTGTATTTGTAAAGAAGCACCTTGTTCTTGTCTTGTGTGTCAACCTCTCCAGGTCCGATGTGTTTGAGAAGCAGGGCGAGGGCTTTTGGGGAGGGGTGTCGGGTGGCCAGGTGGAGTGGGGTCATCTCCTCTAAATCTTTCTGCAGCCAGTTAGCACGCCTGGATAGCAGCAGCTTCAGGAAACGCACATTTCCCTGCAACACACACACACACACACATGCCACACGCATGCACGCGCGCGCACACACACACGCACGCACACACACACACACACACACACACACACACACACACACACACACACACACATGAAAAACTGTGCTAAAAAGTAGCTCAGAAATCACCAATTCTCCTCAGTATTAGTCATGAACCAGCAGCAATGACACACACACTCCCACACACTCAGACTCCCCAGGCTTTTAGCAGTGTCTGGTTCAATCCGCAGGTCATCCATCTTCGTTCCCTCCTCCTGCCTCTCTGATCAGCGTGTGAGATGAGCTGTTAAACAGTAAACAGTGGCTCTGTGGCCTGACAGAGCAGCCGCTCTCCACCTGTCGTCCCCTCCACATCATCATCATCATTATCCTCACTTTTGGTTGCTCACCACCAGGCTGTTGGGTGATGTATTGTGCAACAGCTGTCAGAGGACGGCGGGGCACGTGTGTCCATGCAGTCATGACTGCGTACACATGTGAGTGTGTTTTGTATATTTGCCATCCTGTGACCACAATGCCACAGTCTGACAGATCTATCTTGTGTGTGAGCATGCATCCAGACTGTGTGTGTGTGTGCGTGTGTGTGTGTGTGTGTGTGTGTGTGTGTGTGTGTGTGTGTGTGTCTGTGTGTCTGTGTGTGTGTGTGTGTTCCAGTCCTCCCTATTCTCAGTCCAATTAGATCGGTAATCCCTGCCCTCTCTCGCTGTCTCAGCCACTTATTGATCAGATGTCAAAGAGACAGGGCTTCCCATCACTAGCATCCCCCAACACACACGCACGAACACACACACACACACACACACACACACACACACACACACTCCCCATCTATGAGACAGACCCCAATAACCTATTACCTCCCCTCTTTCCTCAATGATATTATGATCCTGTATCAGTACACTCTCATAAAAGAAGGCACCGATAAATAACTGAGTTGTAAAGACATATCATTAGTACGACGTCCCACTGTTCTCCTGCTATGTCCCTCTAGAGAGACCAGACCACCCTGTCTAGAGGTGTTCTCATTAATTTTGTCTCCTCTGACCTGTCCTAAATCTAGACTCAAGTAAAAAGCACATTAAGCCCCTCTTGTCTTAGGTTTCAGTGGTCAAAATGCTATGAAACACTTTCTTACAGCAGAATAATTGTTTATTTATAAGAGTGTGTGGAAATGAAAGTCAAAGCTACAGTGTTTGTGTGGCAGGCTTATAAATAAGTTTGATATTCCCCACCACAAGCCCTAAGGCCATAACTATAACCACTAGGGGGCACTGCCTTCCCACTGGAGCTTGTGCTCTGTCAAAATTTCTCTTGACTGAGATCAAACCTTGTCTACATATTCATTCAACCTTTACATTTCCACCCACATCAAACTGTCAACTTCATGCCAAATGGATTACTACAGGTATAATATTCAGCATTTGTGTGCTCTTTTTTTTTTTTTTTTTTTTTTTTTTTTTACATCTGTGTATTTATGGATGTCCATACCTTTTGTGCGGCGAGGTGCAGAGCGGTGCGCTGGCTGTGGTCAGTCTTGTTGACCGAAGCTCCAGCCTTCAACAGAATCTCTGCACAATCCAGGCGGTCAGCCAGCACACAGTACATCAAAGGGGTCCGACCAAACTGGTCCTCACGGTCCCGCAGCGAGGGCTCTGCTACACGCACACACACACACACACACACATACAAAGAAAGCACAGTTTAAGGTTCAAGTCAGAGGGTAAGTGTTAATCGAAACAGCGCACCATATGAACATAACGTATAATTACAGCATGTGGCTTATGTTATAAGTTATAAGTCTTTTAAAACATCAGTTTATTGGGACCCCCACTTCTACTTTTCTAAATAAATCAATTTATTTGGAGCAGCTGGAAGTAAGGAACTACTCTTACACCGATAACCTGGAGGGCCATGCTGCCGACTTGTGAAAAGAATTTGCAATTATGATATTAAGTTCTTCATGTTTTTTTTTTGCTGAATGGCCAGATAATGTCAGCACACCCCACAGAGGGGTGGAGCATCCGTTAGCAGCGTCCATGTTGATGAGCACCTGCTCTGCAGTAGTTTATCTGTGTAAAACCTAAAACACCAGCTGCTGCAACTAAACCTCCACTCTGACATTTCTGCGGATGGCTTAAATGCAAAGTAACTTATAGAAAACAATAAAGCAACACTTTACGACATATTAATATGAATTGAATTTGTGTGCTTGGGGTGAACTAGTGGTTAAGTTGCATACCATAAAATCACAATGCCTCGCCCTAATATTCTGATACAGATGAGACAGTGAATGAATCTGTAATATGCTTTAGAAGCTTATTACTTGTCTGCTGTTTACCTGTGATGAGTTTGAGGAGGGCGCTCCTATCTCCGTTGACAGCTGCAGCATGAACCTGGGAGCCCAGAGAGGCAGGTCCTGAGCTAGATGTCGCTGAGGCCTACAACACAAACAGATGGAAGGTCACAACTCAACCCGCAGCAACGTACACTCAGCTTACTTATCAAGTGTTTTACACAGTGACATTAAGCTGAGTCTGGACAGTTTCCTTTCCATTCATTTAGCCACAAGCACACCCCACAAATGGACACACTTACACTTAAGTATCATATTATGGGCTATAAGAAGGCAGGTTATACTCCTAATGAAATAGGGTTAACTGAAAAATCACTTCGGGTCCTCACAAAAATTAAAAAACAAAATTAAAAGAAATATTTAACAACCACAGAGCCCGTTTTTAATTTTGCCAAATAGTGTCAGTGTACACCTCAAGCTCAAGAAGTTAGTTTACACTTTTTCTGTGGCCTATGGTAATAGATAAGAGCTACAAAGGAACAAACATAAAATTAATATTCTTAAACATAGATCATATTTCAGCCAGTTAAACACCTGAAGCTCTGATGGCAGTCAACTCCACAATAAAACAGATACTTTCTGATAATGTAATAAGCGAGCTAATATTTCCTGACAGTAGGGAGTGTATGTGTGAGTGTGCACGCTCGTGTGTGTGCGCTTATGTGTCTGCTCCTGCTGAGGGGGTTAAATCTCTTCCTGGCCCCACTTAACCAGAGCCCAGTGAAAGCTGGGTAATCTGCAGACAGGAAGCAGCTGGGGAGGGGGAGACCCTGTGTGAGCGTGTAAGAGGGGGGTCTCTCTTCATGTCTTATTCATGTCTCATTAATACTGCAGCATGCCTTGCTGTGCGTGTGTGTGTATGTGTGTGTGGGTTTAGAGATGTGGGACAAACCCTGCGGGGCACAACACAGAAATCAATTATTGCCCCTAAACACATAAACGCTGGAGGCACAAACTTGCACCACAATCTGCGATTTCTCCAAGACATTTTCATTAACGGTCACACAGATAGATCTGATTCACTCACTATGAAACTTACTGTATAAAGACATTTCATACAATGCAACAGATAGGAATTATTGATTAAGTGTTGGCAGGTTGATCACTTCAGTTTCACTCTTGAGAACTTTTGAACTTTTGGTAGAAAACTAAGCAATCTAATGGGAGGAGAAAATACTCCGGTGTCCTCCATCCTACCTTCTCATCCCCCTCTCCCTCCCCGCCACCACCTCATAAAGAGTGCTCCTGTAGACACTGCGTGCAGCATGGCAATTACCCATCATACTCGCTGCTTTCTCACGCTCTGCCAAGTAGTGGCGGAGACTTAAAACAGGTTAGTTACTACATTTACTGCTGAGTAGGTCTATATGTGCGTAACGGAGGGTGGGAGGGAAAGATGGTAGATGCGGCACTTAAAGGTGTGTGTGAGTGTGTCGGTGTGTGCGTGTTCGGCACATGTGCCACGTCATGGGAAATGATTTTCCGTGAGAGAGTGTTTTTACAGGGGCTTTACCAAAACCAACCACAAACATCTCTAAACATCTCTAATTTACAACAATTACTCAGTCAGTAATGCACGTGCACGCGCACACATAGAGTCTTCAAATACTAATATCTAACACATGCAGATATAACAGAGATGCCATAGCTACTCTTCAAAAAGAGTAATATCCTGTTTCTGGCGATAACATCCTGTTACGCAGAGAACTAAATGAGACAATCAAATATTTTCTGAGCTACTTTTCAATCATGTCCAGAGCTTATTCCAAACTTTTCCTTTACGTTTGTTGACATATTTTGATCTTTTTCTACATTTTTTGAGTCAATACGCAAGCCCCCAGTGGTCACAATAAAAATATGAATTGATTTATGAATAATCTTAGATGCAGACAAAAAGTTATAATTTGGCCAAACACTGGCAGGGAGGGACACAAGTCGATATTTGACCCTGTGTGAGGGACATTCATGTCACCAAGAGCGGGCAATTAGAGTTTCATGAGGGCGTGAGTGTTTTGGAAACACCTACAGTGCGTCCAAATTTGGCTAAAAAGGCTTTTGCGATGCAGTGTATGAAATCAAACAAAGGATGGTGTAAAAACAACACCAGGTCCTGTTGAGAGGTGTGGAGTGGTCTCATTTAGCCATTCATACGTGTTCCTCAGGGAGCACTCCACTTGTTAATATGAAGACAATAACTCAGAGAAAAGCATTGATCACAGGCTGAGGTCCAGACCAAGTGATTGTACATCTGTATACGTATTGATTCATGCTGATGCTGACATTATTTAGTCTTTATTCATATTTGGCCTCATATAACCACAGCGAGTTTAACAAAGAACCTAGACACTCCCATGAAACCTTTCAGCAACACTACAGGAGAGCTGCGCATGCACACACTGCTGCCCCCTGACACACACACACACACACCAGACACTTGCTGTAACTAACACTTCAGTTGATGCTATTGAGACAGACAAGCAAAGAAACCAGGGAGTCCAAGTGTGTGTGTGTGTGTGTGTGTGTGTGTGTGAGATTGTGAGTGGTGTGTTTGTCTATATGTTTCTCTAGCTGTCTGTAACTCTGAAGCTGTCTGCTTTTGATAGAGGACATAGCTAGGGCATGCTGGGTAAGCAGTGGGGAACAGAGCCTGAGCCTGTGGCCTTTATTTCAATTCTAGACAAGTGCGCGCGCACACACGCGCGCACACACACACGCGCGCGCACACACACACACACACACACCCACACACACACACTCGCACACACACACACACACACACCTTTTTATATATAGTATGTTTTTATATCATTTATGCAGTTATAACGTCAGTGTGTTTAGCGTCCACATGGGGTTATTACAGGTGTTTATACCACCTACATGTCTCTCTGCGTGGGTGTGTGTGTGTGCGAGTGTGTGTGTGTGTGTGTGTGTGTGCGAGTGTGTGTGTGTGTGTGTGTGTGTGTGTGTGTGTGTGTGTGTATGTGTGTATCTATGTTTCAGATACGTGATAGAGGCTGCAGGGATCGGTCCCTGGGTTTTGACTGACAGGTAAAGAGGTGGGAGGAAGGATAATATCAGCCCACAGGGATGCCCAATCTGTAAAGCCCTATTTCTGGGGGACTTCCTGGATCCCCAAGGACCAATGAGCTGGCTCCCTCAGCTGGGGGCCGAGTCCTGGGGCACAGCGGGGCCAATCAGCAGGGGGGGAGAAGGCTGAGTGACACATAGATCTGCTAATTTACATCATTACCACAATGCATTCTGACAAATGAGCCCCCAGGGTGTGAGCCAATCACCTGGGAGAGTAATGCAATTAGGCGGGACCACAGCTGTCAATCTCATAGCCACGGGGGTCAGGTAGTGACGCCTGTGGCTAAAACACCCCTGCTTGCTGCCTGTCGTTCACACAGACCATCTATATATGCACACACCTATACATACATAGACATAAAGAGAGGGAACACGCAAATTAGTGTTGGATATATAAGTGTGTGTGTCTGTGTGTGTGTGTGTGTGTGTGTGTGTGTGTGTGTGTGTGTGTGTGTGTGTGTGTAGAGTAGGAGACACAGTAGTCTGGTATCTTTCTCTTGGGGGTGGAGGGTAGGAGGGGTGTGTGTGTGACTGCTCCAGGGACACCGAGATTGACTTGTGTCCTCCGAGGACTTACACCTGAGCGTAAGTGTGTGCATATCCGCATACATCTGGGTGTGTGTTAGTGTGTGTTTACATTTGCCCATGTGTTTTCACCCACTGGGACACAGTGTTGTTTATGCTTTGAGTCTGAGCTCTGTGCAAAGACTATGACAACAAAAGGGAGAAGAGGGTGGAACCATAGGGGAGCTAAAACTGGTGCAGAATAGCCCTGTATTTGACTAGCATGTAAGGGCGCGCTGCTGGTAATGAGGCTTATCTTAGTCTCATTAGGTGTAGTGATATCATACCGGAGCACTCCACTGAGTCGATAGGGTTCTGCTCAGCATGTCCTTAATGTTTGTGGTGTGTGTGTGTGTGTTTGTGTGTGTGGGCTGGTCGATGCTGCTGTGACTGGCAGACTGTCAGGCAGTGCTGGAGATTAATCAGAGGCACTAATAACACCCAGGATCTGTCTCAAAACACTTTTGCTTACCCCTTCATGGCTTCAGTACCAAATGGGAGGAAGAGGGCAAGAGTTTATAACGAAACACTCCCTTAAAACAACCACACAAGTTCTGCAACAGTGAGCACATACAGTTCCTGTCAACTTGTGTGTGTGGGCGTGTGGGCCTGTGTGTGTGTATGTGTGTGTGTGGTTCGGCTGCTGCTAGAGACACTCTGAGAATTAGGGGCTGTGTGTTTTGTGTCATCCCATTATATCACTAATGAGCCGCCCTCAGGAGGGAGGGGGAGAGAGACAGCGAGGCGGACAGAAAAAATCAGATGAAGAAAAAGAGTGAGGAGGGGAGAGCGGGAGAGAACGAGAAGGAGGAAGGGAGACAGAGAGACCAGCTTGGGGACTTTTGCCTCTTCTCACCTCCATTCCCCCTTTCCACCACACTTCTGAGTCTAATTGGACTAAAACTGTGATCTAATTAAATGTCCAATTAAAGTGCAGAGAGCTATGTGCCCATCGGCGAATCAGAGTACAGGGACATAATCAGCTGGAAAAACAAACAAAAAAATCAATGCGAGCAATGAGAAATGGAAAAAGATGGAGAAAACAGAAAAGGGAGGAGAGGATAAAATAGGGTGAGGATGGTCAGATGAAATCAGAGTGCAGGGACAGTGGTATGGGTGTGTACTGTGTGTCGTGTGATAGGACACAGTGCATTACTTCTTCAGACAAGGTTACCTCAGAAAATAGTGTATTGGACAATGCACACATTGAAGACATCACATTAATTTGTCAAATGCATCTGCCGGTATTTATAGAGATATTTATAGACTAAACAACAGTCAATCAAAAGAAAATCATTACATCAATCAGTAATGAAATAAATTATTAGAGCCCTTTAAAACTTATCAGACTCCTGACAGCTTTTTGGCTTCATTTGTCTAATTTTCTATCTGCAGCTATAAAGGCTTCTGACAGAATTATACACTTCAAAATCAGAATAAAGGCCTTTACATGAAAGTTTTAGAAAAAAAATCAGCCAGAACAATGCTAAGATCCATGTCCACTAATTAAAGTACAGTTCAGTACAAAGAAAAAAAAAAGTTTTTTCTATGAGAACAGTTCTGTCTGACTATTCTAGTGCTAACTATCCAGTTTGAAATTAAATTCTGCAACTTTTACTTGGAATAATTTCAAATTGGCTGCTTTTAACTTTGACTTAAGTAGATCTGAATGCCAATACTTTGTTTATACAAATAAAATAAGAGTGAACTTATAGTACTAACATACTGCCAGTTTAAATACACCCAGCTAAAACTAATGCAGTGTAATGCAAGAGCCCTGCAATAAATCCTACCTTCATGTACGGCTGAGTTTTCAGAAACAGGTGTTGATTAAACTATGTGGTTGTTTTGGAGGATGTACTTTCTGTTGCTGTTGAATTGTATTGCTTTATACTGATGTGTGTCTATCAATTTGTCCACCCCATTTCACTCAGTAACAATGGGCTGAATATCAGAAATACTTCTATATATATTGCAATACAGCAATATTGATCTATAACAGTTTCAACAAAAACTAAACATTATAACCTGATATACTGGCAGCTGGGTGTAAACTGTAGGTCAGCTGTATATTTGTATTTGTCATCATCTATCACAATAATCATATTTTGTCTTTCATTTTATCTTTACTTGTGACATACAAGTTTGTTGTCTAAACTAAAAATAAATGTGATTCCTGAAATATTTAAGAACTGCACCAAAAAAATGTTCCAGTTTGAATTTAAATAACCCTAAATTTAAAGGCAATAACTTAACAAGTGATTTTTCATACCTCAGCAGCTTTAATGATATAAATCAATACTGGAGAAGGATTTTCTGGTTGCTGTGATGTTTATTTTGTTCTTATTTCCTAGGATTAACAACTAAAGAGGGACATTCTGCTCCTCTGTCTCTCCATCACTGATATTCAGACAAGCAGAGAGAGATCTTCCTCTAACTCCATCTGTGAGTTGCACACACACTGTGAACCCCCTATGGACAGCTTTAGCCCATAAAATATTAATGTCGGGATTCAATTCAACATTACACCTTAATCTCCTTAACAATTAGGCTGTGTTGACTCTTGAGAGAGAATTACAAACTGGTAGTACAGGGGAGACACCAAAGTAACCAATAGATACAGCAAGTAACAATAGAAAATAAAACTCCTCTGGGATTTATAACCCTAAATGAAATCTGGGTTGCTGTTCTCCGTGTGTTTGATTCTTACCATGACTGCGTTGAAGGGGACACTTCAGCAGATGTTTCCCAGTTCAGTGCATCCTTGGTGGCTATGGATGCACGTCCAGGTCCCCTACCTGCTCTGATCCTGGCTCCTGCCAGGTTAGAGAAAGAGGATCACTCACATACTGAGACCGGCCCACCTGTTCACACAAATAACTGCCAGCGTAATACTGCTACTGTAGTGGTCACAGACAGAGGGAGGATGCCTCAGAATGATGGATTGTTTTTGTTCGTCGGTCTAATCTAATCTAATGAGGTGCAACAATCTTTTGTTTAAGTATTAGTCTTTGTTTTGAGCTATGTTTCATTAAGAAACAACTAAACAGTGGTAGAAAGTAACCAAATACATTTACTCAATTACTCTACTTAAGTACAACATTTAGGTACTTGTAGTTTACTTGAGTATTTCAAATTATGGTATTTTCTCTGTTACATCTTGGAGAGAAGTATTGTACGTTCTACTGCACTACATTTATCTGATGACTTTAGATTTTACATAGAAAACATATGATTATCTTATAAAGTACAATGCATCATTATAGCTACAGGCTTGCACACCCACACAGGTGTTTTCAGTTATGTTTGATGCTGAATGGACCTAGTTAGGGTGGAGTGGTGGAAAGCTGTGCTGTGATTTACATGAGCTCATAAATAAGAGAAAGTTGCAACAAGCTAATGGGAGCTCTCTTGAAAAAGAGAAAAGAAATTACTCTTGTTTTACAAAAGTAATATCTCGTGTGCACATTATTTCTAAACAATGTTCTTTCAGGATTTTTGGACCGTTATGCATAATGCTGGTAATACAATTATACCTTTACTCAAGCAGAGTTTTGAATGCAGGGCTTTTACTTGTATTAAAAGTATTTTTACAGTGCGTTATTGCCACTTTCACTCAAGTAAATGATCTGAGTACTTCTTCCACCACTGCAACTAAACATACAATTTTGCTGGATTTAGGGATAAAATGGATTTTGAGAGAGTTGTGCATCAGAGTACCTCAAGGTTTTCTAACTAACACTCGGTGCCATAAAACGCATTGTTCAATGCTGAAAATAGGACGAAGAGAGCATTACAAAAAGTCATAATGATGCAACTCCCCCCTGTTCAAGAGAAATCAGTTATTCATAAGCGTAGTAAAGAACTACAAAGAGTGTGACATTGAATAAACTGAATATACTGTTAATGTTATTGTATTTTGATGAAATGTTACTTCCACTTCTCCTTCGTCGGTGTTATATTTACCGTTTGATTCTCTTTCCTCCAGATGAAAGTCTTTGGAAAGTTTTCTTCCCAGGCGTCCCGTTGAATCTCTCCACCGTCTGGGTCACAAAATACTACAACTCCCATCACAGCTGCACAGCAATAAATCGCCATTATTGCAGTTTTCCACATCGTCCACCTCAGTCCTTTCACCTACTCCTTTGAACTACATTACCCATGAAGCCAAAGGACTAACAGGAAGCATCACTCGCGTTTCCGTGGTCACAGTGAGATTGGTTCGCCGTCGGTTTCCTGCTGCGGTGAGAAGAGCGGCGTCGAGACAGACTGGGAAGACTCAACACCACCACTACCACCTCCAAAATAACTCTACTGTACAATGAAACTTTTAGCAGCATCTCCCTCTCTGGATACCCGCTTCGTCACGGTTATACTGCTGGTAAGCCTCCGTGTCTCAGCTTTGTACCTCGCTCTAACAGTTAGCCGCTTTAAGCTAACGCTGGTTAGCTGCTAGCTAACCGATGAGTCTCTGCTGGCATGAGACGTGGCTTTTAAAGTGGCAAAGGTGACCAGAGAGCCGGCTCACTCTACGCTGGAGCGGCGGGCATTTACCAGGTTCACCGAACAGGCCTTTGAACCGTGTTTCACCTAGCGACCTCCATAACTAATCGAGTTATCCAGCTGCAGTGTCAACTCAGCCGGTAGTGTTAAGTAACGATAGCTGTGGTATTATAACCAGCCATAATCCATCTTATATAATTGACATGTTTCTCATTTGCATATTCTAAACTTTGAAAAATGAGCTGAAGTAGGACAAACTTTGTTGGAGTGAAGCAGCTAGCATTGAGTGCCATGACATACTGCCAGTAGGTAGATAGGCAGATAGATGCTAATTTCTAGCACGGTTAGTTGAAACCTTTTGATAATTGAATGAGTTGGCCTATTGTGTTCGCTCAGGCTTAACATTTACTGTTGTACAGATGCATAAAGTTATTGTTGGACTCTTCGTGTGTCTCTGAATGATGCTCGCCGGTTGGTGAATTCCTCTGTTGTGGCTCATTCTTATTGGCTGACAACCCGGAACTACACAGAGCGCAGTTTGGGCCTGTAATGAAAACTTAAAACTTCTCTCTGAGCTGCAGAGAAATGTCTTCACGGGTTTAACAGCGGTAACTGTGACATTTCATATCAGTCTGCAGCTGTGTCATACTGCATGGTGAATGGGGACGTCACAGGCCTTTTGTCCTCAATGTTGAGAAGGTTTAATTTGAAAAGGTAATCAGGAAGCATTCTCTACAGAATTGCAACAATTGCTTAGTTGATCAACTGAATATTTATCAGCAACTATTTTGTTAATGAATTACTTGTTTTGAGTCATTCTAAAGAACAAAATGGCAGTATTCTCTAGTTCCAGCTTCTCAAATGTAAAGATTTGATGCTTTTCTTCATCAAGTATGACAGTAAATTGAACACCTCTGGGTTTTTTTTTGGACTGTTGGTCTGCCTAATGTGACAATGTGAAGACAAAAGAAGACATTTGAAGACATCGTCTTGGGTTTTGAGAAATTGTGATGGGTTTCTTTCACCATTTTCTGATATTTTATAGACCAAACATCTAACATATTAATCTAGAAAATATTCAACAGATTAACAGATAATTTTGGTTGCAGCCCTAATTAAACAATGAATCAATTGACAGAAGAATAATTTCTAACTATTTTGACAATCTATTTATTGTTCCACAATTTTCAAGCATAAAATATGAAACATTCATTTGCCCTGCTTCTCAGGTGTGAAGATTTACTTCTTTCTTTGTCCTGTATCATTGAAAATTGAGTATGGCCCTTTTTTTGGACAAATGAAGCAAGCTGAGGACGTCATCCTGAGCTCTGAGAAACTGTGATGAACCCTTTTGAACTATTTTGAAATTTCATAGTCTAGATTATGAATCATATAATCGAGGACATAATCAACAGATGAATTAATAACCAAGTTAATAGTTTGTTCCTGCCCTAATTCTATATCAAGACAACACTAAACTAAGTAATAGTTAAACTCTGACTACTGGGTTGTGTGTGTGTGTGTGTGTGTGTGTGTGTGTGTGTGTGTGTGTGTGTAAAAGTTCAGTCACATATTCAGGTAACCCAGAAATGCATGAAGCAGCACCAGCTCAGCCTGTGTCACTGTTTGATGAATTGCTGTCTTAGAACCTGTATTGATATTTGTGTTTGTCACACCCCCAAGGAGGAAGACTGTCTTTGTCTTATATCCTGTTTGAAGAGGATCTCAGCCCAGATCACTGCAGATAAATAGATAGTGCAGGCAGACGTTTAAAGTATTGTAATGTTATAGGGCAGTGGGTGTTAATTTGAAGCAGAAAAATTGCACTTATAGCCATGATGAAATAATTTGCTAACAGAGTGAAGGTTGTAGTAATACAGTCGTCTTTGGTCTTCTTCTGTCATGGTGCCTGCATTGTTAAATGTAGGCTCTTTTTAATAAAACAATTAATTCAGACTACAATTGCCCTGTTTATTTGTTTCTCTGTGTTTTCAGTTGGCAGTCAGCACCTCTCCAGCTTTGGTGTTCTGTCCCTCATTTCATCCTCCAGTGAATGCCATTTTAGGCCTTAAATTTTCTTTATGCCGATCCCTTTCATACAGGATTCTTTTACAGCGCTGAAATCAGAGCAGGAATTCAGAAATCCCCACTTGGTACATCATAATTACAACCTTATTCTTGTTTGAGTGGTCCAGCGAGGGAGATATAGGAAAGATGAATGGATGTCTGCAAAATATTATTTTCCTAACACAAAAAATAGTTCCCCAGGCAACAACTAATGTTATGTCAATGATATATGGCAATGGAGATAACAACTGTAATGTGCTCCTTTTATTTAAATTTTTTTCTGTTTTGACATTTACCACACAGGAGATGCTGTTGATTTAGGGCCATGCTATGTTTAAGACCAAACCTCAGTTTATTTTGAGGTTTTGGTAACAGTGTTAAATAATTGGATCTTGGAAAACTCTTTATCACCCTGCTCAAGGTGTAACTTGGAATTTCATTGGAATCCCATTGTTTTTGGTAACTAGTATTACACTTTTTATATTTCTAGCACATGTATTTTAAAAGATAAGAGAAACTGACAAAAAGAGGATGTTCTCAAAAATGTGTGCAGTATCGTGTGATTGCACAGTAATGACCACATTTTTTGAGAAGAGTGACTTAAAGAATGAGAATGCAATTCTCCATTACAAACCTACATCACTGCATGCTGCTGGAGACTGGATCTGTTTGCTTTCACTGTTCTACATTGTTAGAATTGCATGAAAAAATACCTTAGTTTCCTATGGGTGCCAAGACATTAGTTCAGTAATACTGTTTATTTCACATAGCAAAAGCTGGTGCTCAGCTGATTCAGTTTGTAGATATGCTAGTTAACAGTATGCTGACAGACAAGTTTGTTCACTGTCTTTAGTCAACTATTATCAGAGTCCTTTGTCTCTGTGTTTTATGGTTTAATTGCTGATCTGGTTTAACTGCTTTTATCTGTGTATCTGCAGGTGATGGGCCTCTCTACTCCAGGACTAGCAGAAATCACCAGTCTGGACTCTGGCAACATTGATGACGTCCTAAGTAAGAAGTCACATTTTACTCTTTGGAAGTGTCTTAAAGGAATTAGTTTGACATTGGTAAATGTGCGTATCTGTTTTCTTGCTAAGAGTGAGAGATGTAAGAAAATACCACCACCATGAGAAGCTACAGGTAGCAGCTGGTTGGCTTAGCTTGATACTCATTTCCTTGTATTTCTTTGTGATCTAACTGTGGATAGGAAAGCAAATTATAGTATTTCCCAACTATTCCTTTCAGGTGTTCTTTCACTTTCACTATTTTTTCTCAGTTGTCTTTAAGAGACGCCCATGCATTTATTTATCTTTTGTAGCTCTGCTAAGGATGTTATGTTTCAGTGCAGTTTTTCAGAATGTTAACATGTCTCCCTTTTAGTTAGCAGGCTATCACAAAAATATAAATTAACAGACTTAAGTTAAATTCGTCTGCTAAGGAAGATCTTGGACCATAATGTAATTAGTTGTTGGTGTGGATAGCACCAATTTACCTGACGCTTTACATTTTCTTGTAACTCCTAAACTATGAGGTCAAGAGGCAAAGTGTTCCTTTTGGATGACCTGAAGGAAACTTATTCATTCATTGGTTTTTGGTGTACTGTTTTCTTATGATTGCCACATTGTTGTAGATGTTCACATTCCACCAGTCTGTGGTGTGATGGATAAATTTATGTGGCCATGAGTCACTGGTCATGCTCTATGTGCTTTTCTGTTTTCTTTTTTTTCCATTCATGGACAGAAAACTGGGCAGTTTAAGATTAATTAGTCTAATTAATTAATTTTAGTAGCAAAATATACATAAATGAGTGTATTCAGTAATGTGTAGTGTGTTATATTTACCTTCTGTTGGTCTGTGTGTTTTCTTGCAGATAATGCTGGGGTGGCATTAGTGAATTTTTACGCAGATTGGTAAGTGTGTTGTTTCTCTGCCACCTATATATGTATATTATGTAAGTAATGTTTAAACATTTCTTATTGAAGCCACATGGTGCCATAAAAATGATTAGATTAGTGTCATTTGCGTTGGAGATTTTCTTTATTTATTCTGAACATTTTAGTCTAGTGGAGTAAAAGAAAATTTACTTAATTTACTTACAAATTATGGAAAGCCTCTTGACCTGACACCACTACCCCATCCCCCCCTGCAGGTGTAGGTTCAGTCAGATGCTCCATCCAATTTTTGAGGAGGCATCTAATGTAGTGCGGGAGGAGTTCCCTGATACCAAGCAGGTGGTGTTTGCCCGCGTCGACTGTGACCAACACTGTGAGTTTAACTTACCTTTTTGTCAGTATTTTGTTGTCTTTCTAACATTGTCAAGAAAAGTACCAATCAAAAACGTATAGATACAAGTAATACATACACTTTTATTGATCGTTTTTAACTTATAATATGAAAAAATAATGAGACGCTTATCACAAGATTTATGTCATAATGATCTGAAACAAAGAAAGTAATATTAGTAGTTTTGAAGCTGAAACTGGAAAACGTATCTATTTTTACATTCCAGCTGCTAAAATGATGAGTCTGTTATCCAAATTATTATAATTCTTAATATATGTATTCTATGTATATATGGTGGTGATTGTTGATGGTGATCCAATGCCCTCAACTGCTATAACATCCTAGTTCTATATACAGGAAACAAAAAAGACACACGCACACAGTCTTACTATATTTGATGCACATATGTACACATAGATGCCCAGCACACCAAAGCACAGACACATAAACCGCCAGCCTCAGCCTTTTGAGATAAAGCAAATTAAAGAGAATTATTGATGACCTGCAAACTGTTTGAAGACTAATGACAAAACTGCTGCTTCCTGTGAAGACTGGAGGCTTAGAGACGCCCCGCAGGGAGATTGACACCTGCCACATGCACACACAAACACACACTCATTCACTGTGTGCAGAGAGAGTATTTACTCTTAGCGGGGGGCAGCTTTCATGTGGGAGATCAGAGCTCTGAGCTGACTGAAGGCAGTGTTTTCAGACTGAGGTTTAACCGCCATCTCTGTCACTGCTCTGCTCCTCATCCACCCATCCCCATGTGTTTTTATTCTGCTTCCTCCTCTTCATCAATTGATTTGTCCTTCTTTACTTAACTTCTCCTCTGCCTCGGTGTGTAGCGGACATTGCCCAGCGGTACCGCATCACCAAGTACCCGACGTTGAAGTTGTTCCGCAATGGGATGATGATGAAGAGGGAGTACAGGGGTCAGAGGTCGGTAGTGGCCATTGCTGACTTCATCCGCCAGCAGCAGGTTGACCCGGTGAAAGAAATGCACTCAATGGAGGAGGTTAACACTTTGGATGTAAGTGGGAAATACACAGGCTATAAAAATACAAATTTCCACATCATGAAATAAAATTGTATCAGTTATTTTCTTAACACTTTTGCTTTCTTATTGAACAGAGGGCCAAGAGAAACATCATAGGTTACTTTGAACAAAAGGACTCTGATAGCTACCGCACATATGAAAAAGTTGCCAACATTCTTCGAGATGACTGCACGTTCTTGGCTGCCTTTGGGTGAGTCACATACCATCTTTAGACCCGTGTGGAGACCATATATTAGCCATTGTTGTAATGTTCTTCCTCTGTTTATATTTGCTATGTTAAAGTTTTCTTAACCGCTTTGTCTTCTAGCGCCATCTCTGAGTCTGAGCGCTTCAGTGGAGACAATGTGATCTACAAACCTGTGGGCGAGAGTGTACCTGACATGATCTACCTCGGCTCACTTGCCAACTTTGACCTGACCTACGCTTGGGTCCAGGACAAGTGTGTGCCTCTGGTCAGGGAGATCACCTTTGAAAATGGAGAGGTTTGTTTTCTGCTTTTGCTTATAAAGCATTATCAGCATGATGATAATCTGTTGCTTTTTTTTTTTTGGCTTTTTTGGTCTGAGGTTAGATGCATAAATATGGATATGTAGCTATACATAGATCTTTAAACTGAAAAACAGCCTACAGGATATCCATGGGTGTCTGTGGATAGTCCATCTGCTGAGCCACAGAAAGGCCCTGACTCCATCTGTTTTTGACACTTTGTGTGTTTATTGGTGTGATGTGTGTTTTCCAGGAACTGACTGAAGAAGGGATCCCTTTCCTGATCTTGTTCCATATCAAAGAGGACACAGAGAGTTTAGAGAAATTCCAACATGAAGTAGCTCGCCAGCTCATCAGCGAGAAAGGTGAGCGTTTGTGAAATTATGTACCTGTCAGGATTATGATTTTTAGTCTAGAACCAAAAGCCTTTTGTACAGAAATGGTGTTTGTGACATTGGTGACAGTGTTTGCTCTCTCCTCCTCAGGGTCTATAAACTTCCTTCATGCAGACTGTGATAAGTTCCGCCATCCTCTGCTCCACATCCAGAAAACCCCAGCTGACTGTCCCGTCATTGCTATAGACTCATTCAGACATATGTATGTCTTTCCTGAATTTAAAGACCTCACGTAAGTACTACCTTTCACTTTGTCTATGAAATTATATTGTTTTGCATGTGGATGCACAGTTTTTGTGCAGAAATGTAGTACTTAGAATAGATTGTTGACTGCATGCAGTATCGTTTCATGTTATTCCACTACACGTGTCCTCCGTCCAAACACTAGAATTATGGGTTGGTAACCCTTAATTGCAAAAAGAAATACCCAAATATAAATGAAAACTCACCACAGATGCAGCTGTGATTAACAACATGAATCATCCACATGTCAAATAGGTGTGATATATTCAGCACTTTTGGACAGTTTTGAACAGTTATTGCATGATGCTGATGAGCTAAATTATATCACTTACCCCTATGTGGAATTGTTCATAACAGGATCTCCTTAAATAAAGTTAATTTCATTACAGCCACACACACACACACACACACACAAACGCGCGCACACACACACACACACACCAAACCACACCACACCACAATCCACTGTGCACTGAACACCAGTGAAATGTCACACCTCTTAAAATCTGTCCTTTATGAATGGGCCAGGACACCAGAGCTAATGTGACGTGATTTGGCACGTGCAATAAATGCTAAACTAATCCAGTCTAATCTAATTTAATCTTATTTATTCTGCCCCCCTCCACTCTGCCTCCCCGAGTCCCCAATCAGAGTCTGATCAGATAGACAGAAGCCCCGAGGACTGACCAGCCTCCACAACCTAATTGCATCACATCACCACTGCATGTGGCACACAGCTTGTAATTACATTAGTGCAGTGTATGTTATATATATATATATATATATATGTGTGTGTGTGTGTGTGTGTGTGTCTGCGTCTGCATGCAGTCCTGACAGACAGGGTTAGCTGTGATTGGGGACCAGCTCCGTCTGTGTGATATGACAACAGCACATGACCTGTCGTTAATAAGCACACTTCACAGGACACCGTTGATATGGATTAATGCTTCTTCGTGACACGTCCGCAGGGACTGTCCTCTGCTGCTGCCATAAACTGTTTTGTCTCACATCAACGGTTAAGTCCGACCTGCTCTGTAGTTTGCAGGAATGTCTTTGTTAGACACATAGTTAATGCGGCTCATGCAAGAATCACTTGTACAAATGACTTAGCTTTTAAGTGGCACGCACAAATGATAGTGATTTTCTTGGTCTTTGTTATTCACAAAATTCATTAGTGGTCCAGCCCTGTCCATGAGTAATGTACACATACACTTGAGAATAAAAACACCTAGGTAGGGCAGGTTGTGTCCAGATGTTGGTTCAGTTTGGCCAGTGCCTTGTACTGCAGCTCCATCACCACTGATGTGTGAATGGGTGAATGAGATGTTAAATTGTGAAGTGCTTTGTCCAGTAGTATAGAAAAGCACAAGCAAGCACATTCACCATGTTGAACCATTGCCTCTCTGAAGCTCGGTGGTGTAAAATTTGTCTTTTTACTCTTGGGTGACATTTTTGTGAATGAGACTCACCTTGAAATAGAGCAGAACATGTGCACATACTTGGGAAATGGCGTCACTCAAATGAAATGAGCAAGTTTTTGCCATTAAGAGAATTTGATGAATCCAACTTGTTTGTACAAACAAGCCTCAAGAAAAAAGTCTGGGAGATTCATGTGTTCATTTTCTTGCATCATGTCAATGTATGTTTCTGTGTGTTTTTTGCAGTGTCCCTGGCAAGTTGAGACAGTTTGTGTTGGACCTTCACTCCGGAAAGCTTCACCGAGAGTTTCACCATGGTCCTGACCCCACAGACAGCACGCCTGGACAGGTCAGACGGCAGCAGACCCAATGGAGTCAATGAAAGTTGGGTTTGCTCTGTCATGCAAAATTTGACTGTTTGTTTTGAATTTGACTTTTATCCTCAGGAGGAGACGGGAGGTGAAGTGGCCAGTAGCCCTCCAGAGAGCTCGTTCCAAAAGCTAGCGCCTAGCGAGACTCGCTACACCATCCTCAGACGGGACCGTGACGAGCTGTGACCTCTACGGCCTTCCAGTGAACCTGTGACTCAATGCCACGCCCCGGGGTCAGGGAGGGGGTTAGGGTTGGGACAGGCCAACGGGACAGAACAGCAACACCCAACACCCTTACTGAAGAGTGAAAGATAGGGAGATGGAGATGAGGAAGAGGAGGAGGATGAAGAGGAAGGAGGAGGAAAAAGAAGACAGGAGGAGGAGAAGAGTGGAGCACAGTCCATGACACAACTATGTTGGAATAACCTATATTTTCATAACTCTTTCACGTACAGTTTTTATTTTGGATTAAAAGAAAGGGGGATAAAGAAGAAACGTGTGTGGGCAGGGGGTTAGGGGCATTAGGACATCAAGAGAAGTGTTTTTACTTTTATTTTTTGGAGCTTGTAAATATGTTTGTGCTACATGGGAATCTCATTGTTGGTCTAAATTAAATGCAGAGTTTTCTTTATTTTATTCTTTTGTTTTTCATCACCCTGCTATTTGTAGGAAAAAAAAACAGAACAGTTCCCTCACTCCAGTTGTACGGTTCTTATCTGTGGGTAGTCCAGTTCAGCCTGTCTGCTAGGAGACACTTATTTCGTCTCACTGACCTCATGGCTGCATCTCAATATGACCAACTCTAGTCTAATTCATTTGTATAGCACAAGTTATAACAATATGCCTGTTTGAAGTAGCTTTATCTCCATATCTTCTCCACACAAACAGACACACACACACACACTCACACTCTCACACACACTCACACACACACACTCACACACATCTGAAGGAATAGAAAAATATTTTTGAAATATTTGTTAGGGTCAACATCATTTCAAAATATGACTTGAGCAAGAAGATAGAGACAGAGCTACTCCAGCCTATTGAGATGCACCCCTTCTCTCCCTGGTACTAAATGATAATAGATATGACGTCTCTTACAGTGCTTGTAAAAAATATTTGCCCCCTTGGATCTTTTCATATTTTACTTTTTTTACAACACTGAATCAGAGAGGATGTAATTAGGATTTTTTTTTTTGCCACCAATCAACAGAACACTGTAATGTCAAAGCGAGTCAGGTTTTTGATAATCTAGCACGGCACACTATCCCCACCATGAAGCCTGCTGGTGGCAGCATCATGCTGTGTGGAGGCTTCTCTGCAGCAAGCTCTGGATGGCTTGTGATGGTAGAAAGGGTCAGATGTAAGCAGCAAAGGGAAATACTAAAGGAAAATCTTTAAGTATATTAATCTATTTAAGGGGGAGACATAAACCTCAAAGGTAAAGTGACATGAAAACAACCCTGTTAATGTTCCAGATGGCTGTTCATTTGTAAATTCACTGAGAAAAGAAAGCTGGAGGAGACCACATAAGCTCAAGGCTGAAATTTTAGCCAAAGGTGCCTCTTTTTAGAAGTGTCTTGAAGGACATGAAACATATGCAATCAGAAATTTTGCCAATTTTGCCCCCCTTCACTAATCTCTAGAAATTACATTTGATGTGGAAATTAAAGCGTCTGATGATCAGTGTCTTGAAGTTTAATTACATCCAAAGCTAATAAACAGTAAAATATGAATAAGTCAAAGAGAGGTGGGTACTTTTCATAGGCACAGTATTTGCCATAACACCTCTTGAGTTGTTTTCCTGGGAATCAAAGTAGAGGAAAAAAATGTTTTGAAATGGTGTACTTTAACATGATCATGAATTATGAAATGGCTGTTGTTTTTGCTGTCACCTGTTGTCAAATGTGTCATCATGCTGGGGGAGAAAAGACTGCATCCTTCCCAGTGTTTCAAAAAGTTGAGACAGGGGAAAACCCATGTGATGAACGGTGGAAATTTACAGTCTGCCACTTTATACAAGTCCTCTTAAAACTGGTTTTGTCTCTTTATATGTCTTTGAGGTTTTTGGTATAAGTCTAGATCCCTGGGATCCACTGAATGAAGTGTGAATGAAATCCAGAAGTGGAAGCCAGATTTTAAGAGTACAGGGACCCATTGCTAAGTTTGTACCGTGCGTCCTGCCCTTCCATAGAGGCCAACAGATGCCTGCATAGTGACATATCAGCCTACATACAGGAGAGCAACAGGGGGTAGTATGATGCCATTTCTAAACCAGTCATCTCAGAGGGGAAGGAGAGTAAAAAAAACGAAAAAGTAAATTAAAAACCATTTTACAGGATGTTGTCTCGTCTGATGCTTTGTGCGTCCGTTTCGCTGAACTTTACTGCTGTCGTTTGCTGTTCTCTTTATCTAATGAATGACATTACTGTTGGAAAGAAACATTTTATTTGGCAGTAAACCAGCAGTAGTATAATCAATACATGGCAGGTTCTTAACACTCCAGTCATTGAAGTGATCTGGACAGTGGCACTTTGGCGCTTTTTGTGCAATGTTTGCTCTCACGCTTGCAAACTACAAAAACAGGTCTGTATGTCAATATATATATAAACTCTGAAGCAGTACCACTTTAATTTAAATTATTAAATAAATGTAACACCACAGTTATGTTAGGCCAAAAAACTATTTTCTCCACACATTCTTCTTTTTGTAGTCTCAGTATTACAGCTGTTCATATTGGAACTTTATTTTCTTTGAAAAGGAATATTAAATCATGATTATATTATATATATATTATATTATAATTGTAACTAGCAAACCCTGGTAAAAAAAAAAGGTTTAAGCTTGAGGAACACACTAACTAGCATTCGACAGAATAATTGGGTTACTCTTACTGTTAAACTGACTTAATTTATTTGGTGCCAAGGACTTCTTTTAGTAAGTGGTCCTCACAGCTATGTTGGGCTGACTCAACCATTCACCAACAGCTGTAGTGTAAATAACTGCTTTGCCGTATTCAGAATAAAAAAAAAAAAAAATCAGTTGTACAAAATTAGATTCATGTCCTCACAGAAACGCCATTCACACCCAAACATCAAAGTATCCATCTCCCAAGTAAGGCTGTTATTACATAATTGTTTCACGGCAGTGCTTGGTAACAGCAAAGCGTGGCGTCAGTGTCAAATACTGAGTTTCTTTGAGTCTAGTTTGTGCTTCTGATTGGTCAGTCAACACAGAAGCCTCAGTGATTAGCCAGCAGTTGAGGTCAGAGGACTAACCACGACAGTTAGGTCATTTGTCCTTGCTGGACTCTGGTTCAGCTGGTGGTTCTGGTGGTGGTGCTGTCAGTTGTTTCATCTGTAGATCCACGCGAGCTTTGCGGTGTTTCTGGACCAGGTTGCCCCCCGCGAACCCGAGGGCGCCCCCTCCCAGAGCAGCAGCCACCCCTGCAGCTTTGAAGCCAGCCAGCAGGCCAAGTGGACCTCCTAATACACCGCCCAGCAGCGCCCCAGCAACCGGCAGCACCGCCAACTTGTAGCCCACCGCCTGGAGAGACAGGAGAAAGAGATATGTTCCAGTTTAATTTATCACACACACACACACACACACACACACACACAAGAGAAAGAGAATCACATGTCTTATATAAAAGCCTGTAATTCAAGAGCTGAAGTCGTTTCGATCATTCGTCGTTTCGCTCATCGCCCGTGCACTTCATATATAAAACTATCCTAGTTTCTGAGAGAGATGTTATACAGGGCTTAGTCGCGTTTGTATAGTGTTGAACGCGCTTTGTTTTGCCACCAGTTTTTGTGATTATATTAAGCGTTATATGGATTAGTGTGCCGCAGCGGTGTTTGGTTAAACTGGCCGGAAAGGAAGAGCATATAGTTAAAATAGATGATCTTGATAAAAGAGACTACTGAAGTCTTTGAGTTTGAGCATGTTTGACGGAGTTGTTCCCTGGCTTCTGGGTTCTCGTTCTGCCAACGCACCCAAGGTACTATGGTGATGTTTTCATTTCTTGATTGTGATCGCGCTCTTCAGGGATGGCCAGGCGAGTTGTAATGGTGCTCAAATGTTAGAAAATGACAGTCATTTAACTGGGTAATTTAATGAGGGACTTCAATTATTCTATTTACAGCAACACCCCATCTAGAAACTGTCCTCATATTATGCTGCATTAAGAAATAGTGAAATAAGCGACTATTTTCTTGTCAGAAAGTAGTTCCAGTAAAAAACTGTCCAAGGTCTCTAAAGAACGACGTTACTCTACTGTATATTATTATCAATTCTCAATATAATATTTTCGATGACTGTAGCCTCATGTGGTTAGAGTAGGTTGGTTATTGTTGGTTGGCAGTTTTATCCTTTGTTTTCTTCTCGTGTACACGCAGCCTTCAGTTTTGTGTTACTCCTAAAAATTTATAAAAATGAATGCCTCAAATAATGTAATATTTCTTTTAAATGGTTAAATCAAATTAAATTTGCCCAAATGGTCGACACAAACAAAGGTTTGACCTCTCTGTAAAGGTTGCTGGTAGATGTAGTGAGCGCGCGCATTAGAACGAGGCGTGTGGAGAATAAAGCAGATGAGAGGGATGTCAGATGTTTTCGTGTGTTTGAAAGCTTTAATCTGTCATCAGGTCAAACAGCATTACCACATACCACACACGGCAGTGTGCAGTCACACATAACCCACATTTCCTACCATCTTCTACAACCTGTACCCAGAGTCCTTTTAACTCAGCTCAGATGAAATTTAAATTCCCTCAACTGCCACAGGGGTGGGACAAGCAATGCTAGCTTTTGAACTAGATTAATTTAATGGTGAAGTGTTAATCAAGTGTGTGTCCCTGTGCGTGTGTGCATGTGTGGTGTGAGGATGGTCAGAGAATCAGTCATTAATTGCCATCAGCAAAGAGCACCTTCCACTCTGATGATAACAGCTGCAATAACACACAGGCCACATCTCTCTGATTTCTCCTAAATGAAGATAATGAAAACGCTTTGATGCAGCTATGGAAGTGTCGGTTTACATTTACAACATGCAGCCATGTTTGTGTCGTTTTTTTTCTTCTTCCTTCCATGGGTCGATGTGTGATCATGAAAGGATAGACCCACATCCAAACTCTATCTCAGACTGTCTTGAAGCCACAAAGTACTAATGCCTCTAAAAGGTGTGTGTGTGTGTGTGTGTGTGTGTGTGTGTGTGTGTGTGTGTGTGTGTGTGTGTGTGTGTGTGTGTGTGTGTGTGTGTGTGTGTGTGATGTTGTGTTGGTGG